>NC_049169.1:20371945-20554445 GCF_009769625.2 Cygnus olor | reverse complement strand
CGTTCTTTGCACTTGTCTGCACATGCACATAGAGTATAACTTTAAAATTAAAAATGTTATCAATCCAGTTGAAAATGTAGCATATTATATTTCACTTTTGCTTTAATATTTCCAGTTTAATACATGAAAAACAACAATAAAAAGGAGTATAAATGTATTAAATATTACATTAAATCATAAAATGTATACACCAGATCTCTCTGAATGAGATCTCTCTCTCAATTTACTTAAGCCTCTTGTGCAGGCCTCTAGTCAGAAATGATATCAGAAAATATCCATTGATTTGAAATAGTATTAGGTAAGCTCCTCTACTGAGTAGATTTGGCCAAGTTATGAATTATAGCAGAAATTGCAAAATATATTTATTTTTTCCCTTATTGTAAGTTAATAATAATTAATCTTTGAATAACTGAAATATGTGTTATTCCTTATATAATACATTTTCAGATGAAAATCATTTTGATTTCTTCCACATTCTCTCCTATTAATTATCGTCTCCAATAATATTGAAGCTTTTCTAATAAATGCTTTTTGTTTACACTCTAACCAGGGATGGTATTACAGTAAAATGTGTGTTGAAAATGAGTCTTGTTAATTTATAAAGAGCTACACTTGTTTGGTGCAATTTGGGGAGAAGGGGCACCTGCTCTGCCACAGTATTTATTGAAGTAGGAAGGTAATATAAGGCACTCTCTAGGATACACAGAGCAGTTTGGAGGTTAACTAGGACCCTTTTTATCTCCTCCTACTGAGATTGTCTCCTCCTACAGGGAGTTCCTTAGCATGAAGAATTGCTGCTCTTCACGGAACTTGCTCCAATGCTCTTTTCTTTCACTTGAGAAATGGATTTCTTTTATTGACAGGTACTATAATACCAGCTATAGCCTGGAGGAGATATACGCTAAAGCACTCATAGCATTGAAGATCCTGTGCCATCACACTGCAAACTGAGGGTGTCTCATGTTTCAAATGCAGCGTTCTTCTTTTAGATTAGAGGAGGATTTCCATAAGACAGAAGAATGCATAGTGGAAACAACAAAACAGCTTTTTGCTGGGGAAGAAACAAAATACCTGCTAATAGCAGTGAAGTTAACAATAATAAAGCATGCATGACAAAATAACACCCACTGAGTGTTCACAGCAACCTGATAACACAGCAAAAGTGCTTAGAAAAGCACACAGTGAGTGTATCAAATACTAATGTACTTGTAGATTGCTATTTAAGATGTGGAGGAGGAACAGAATCTGGTCTCTCAGTGTACAATATCTTCTGTTAATGAGAGGTCAGAAGAGCATGTCATGTGCTTTAACAATGCAATGAAAAATACCCAAGCACCACTTCAAACAAAAATAACAATTTTTCATTAAAAAGATACTTGCCCACAATTTAAAGCATAGGAATTAGTCTTTGAAACTATTTAATAAACACTTTTACAAGACATATACATCTGTAATTGTTCATGAAAAATTGAAAATCATATTCATTATTGGTTCAAAATATCATTTCAGATCAGGTTTGGATGTCATAATTTTTGAAGACTAATTTTTTTAACTACATCAAAGTCTTCTTACTGCTCTTTTGGTTTACATTGTATTTAAATTACTTTAAAGACAAATAACGATGAAAAAATCTCTTAAAGATCTTCAACAATATGAAAATTGGGCAGTTAAAATACATAAGCTGGAAACATAATTTCCTTAATAAGAACTTACTCATAAACCTTAGCTGTATATTTGTAGAACATTAGGACATAACTTCAACACTCTAGAAAATTCTTTGAAAGTTCTAAGCCCAAATAAATGTTATTCTGTAATATTGCAGTTAGATAACAACCTAGAGAGAAAACATCTACTTCTCGTTGGCTAGGTATTCAGCTGAATATCCCTCTAAAGTACAGATTTTTTTTATTCTCCTTAGAAAGGTGTTGCATTTCAGACAAAATACCAAAAATGTCAGCAAAACCAAAACCAACAGAATAGCCTGAATATATATATATATATATTAAAAACAGAGATGCTTAAAAAATAATAATAATAATAGAAAAAACATCTCAATAACTCATTTAAAGGAAAAAAAAAAGTAGTGTTGGAAGGTTCTTGTACATCTCCAGCAAACCACATCATAGATCATGAAAATCAACCAAATGGCTCCTGTTTGCTTTTGTGTTCAAATCAGGTCCTCCACCCTGAATAGATTGTAATGAAGATTAAAAATGTTAAAAAAAAAAAAAAAAAAAAAAAAAAAGGAAGGGGGAAACAGGGAGGATTTCTGGCTTCATATTCACTGCAAGCTCTCTAAGAAGCCCTCTCCATTGGAAGGGGAATGCAGTAAGGCTGTCAGTGGCTGTCTGCTGAGTCGCTGTGCTTCAGCCCCATGAAGAATCAATCCTGAGGATAAGGCTCTCTGCTCTCCCTGTTATTATAAATAGTGACCATATCGTTCTGTCTCTCCTGGCTCTGTACCCAGATGAGATTTGGGATCCCACGAGAGCATTACTTGTTAAAAGGGACAAACTCATAAACAGCACAGGAAATCTATAGGTGAAATAGTGAGAAGTCCTCTGAATTTTGGTCACTTTTCAGGAACTAAGACATAGAAGATTGTAATCCCTGCTTATTTTGTGCAGGAGAGCAAACTCAAGTTTTCAGGCAATGGTGGTGCAATGAAGAGTACAGAATCCTGTTCTCCAAGGCAGTTCTGCTTTTGGTGACGTTGGTTCCTTAAGGTAAGTTAATAATGAATTGTAAACAGAATTGTGGCTGTGAGTATTTCCACAAATAACTAGAAAGATTATAAAAAATTGCCAATGGAAAGGACAGGTGATTGAATGATACTGCTGCCACAGTAACTCTAATCAGTGTTGTTTGCTTCCAGCATGTACCTAAACCTATTCCAAATACTTTTATGTTGACTGTATCCAGTTTAAACATTTAGAAGCAAGGACTGTTTTCAGTGGTATGATGGTGGAGTGGTAAAACAATTTCCTAGAGAGGATTTTCTTATGGAAAAAAAAAAAAAAAAAAAAAAAAAAAAAAAAAAAAAAAAAAACACTTTTGACTTAGCTAGTTCTCCATAACTTTTAATAACACAGATTATGGTTTGGGATTCTGTGTTTGTCTCTAAATTGTACCTTGATTCCCTGAAGGAATGGGTTGGGGGACCCAGTGGAACACTCCAGAATTTTCCTCCTGACCACACTCCCAAACCTCTGAAGAAAGCCAGAACATTCAGGGGGATGGGGCATACCCCAATCTCATCCTAGAAGTACACTAGGATGTAATGGTGGTTGGTACTTAGCCCTGGGCATCTGGAAAACTGGACAGTTTATCTGTATTTGGGAAGGGTCAGACTCATGGCTGTGGATGTTTGGGGTGTTGATATTTCCTTTTCATGACAGTAGCCACTTCAGCCTGTGCCAGAAAGCCAAGAGCTGCTGTCCCTTGGAACCTGAGGCATGGAACAAACTTGCAGGTCTGGGTATTGTGCCAAAGAGAGAACATTGGGTAGATTCACCTGGAAAAAGTAATCATTTAGAATTTGTATAATCTACACTGCTAAGACTTGATAAAAAAATAAAAATAAAATCACACAAACTCTGCCCTAGTTTGGGCCTCCAGTGAGGCCCAGTCTTTGCCTGATAGGTGAAAAACCACAGGAATGTTTGGCTGCATATTTCAACCTGTGATAGCTAGTTGCAGCCTATTAGGGGGATGCTGTATGTTGCTGACTTGCTGAAACAGGTGAGATCCACCCTGAATATAAGGGATATGAAAGCAGCCATAGGGAAGAGGAAGCTTGTCTCTGGAACAAATACTGTGGGAAAAGGCCTGTTGAGTAAGCTTTCAGTACAGTCACAGTGTTTTGAATTATGCTTCTTCATGGTAAAACCAAATTCCAAACATGGTGACTATTACTTCACTACAATGACTGTCAGGGTGGGGATTCCTTTGGCTCAGCCTATTCTTTTAACATTGCCATATTCAGTTGGGAATGGAGAAAGAAATTTAAGCCCACAAAAAAAAAAAAAAAAAAAAAAAAAAAAAAAAAAAACAAGAAGAACAACAAAAACTATATTTGTAGTATTTCCAGTATAGACTTAAAGCAGAAAATAATAATAGAAGATTCATAGGAAATATTGTTTGCATGAGGTCTCCAGTATGATTTCCATGACTCAGTGTGAGTTCACTTGAATACTAATCTAAATCTGGTGTGCAAACATATCAAATTCCTTTGTAATTATAAATCTGATCAGAATGAACTTCTATCCCTTAAACATTAACTGCTAGCATTCAGTAACCATGTACTACATGAAAGAAAGGAAAAAAGAAAAAAAAAAAGACAGTGGACAAGGTGGTAAGTGGCCAGAGTCAAAGCCAGTAAGCATCAGCAGCATAAGATGTGGAGTTTTCTACAAAACCTGTTATCAGCACAGAATTGAACTCTGTTCCAATAGTGGAGTTCTGAAAATATTCCTCTTCAAATCAAGTTTTTCTTCTTGTTTCTCAGACTTTGTCCCTCACCCTGTAATTATCTCACCACTAGAATTCTCTAAGAGAAAATGGTTAGAGACCTGATACTGAAATGTTGTTCTACAACAATATGAGGTCTTAATAAACAATTGCTATTACTCATGTAACTGCCTGATGTTGGTCAGAAGCTACCAAAAGAGAAGTTCAATTTATTGGTCTGGGAACTAGCTTGATGAAAAGAATGTATGCCTTTAGAGCCTGGACCCCCAAAATGTTGCTGTTAAATACTTCCTCAGGTGGGGAACAAAATCAAATGAACTTCCAGTAATTTGTTCCTGAATAGGACTGGAGACAGCATCATCCCAAATCCTAAATAACTTCTAGCGAGCCATCAGCACAAGAATATCTTATGTATATAAACTGCTAGATAGTCTGGGTACTTCCAAAAGGCATTTGGCCCCAACTGTCATCCAGTGTACTGGATAACACTGAATTACAGATAGCCCAACCCAAAACACACAGAAAACCACAGAACTTTTTCACTGTACTTTTAGGTAATTTTTCAGATAATCTGGAGTGCTATATCAGGACACAGCAACCGTTATTCTTGTACAAACAATATACATTATTTAGGAGTGTACTATTCTTAAATCTCTTGTGCTTATTTTACTCTAATGTAAGTAGCAACAGATACAAGTGTTTACAAATAAGACTGTGCCCACATATCCCTGTCAATGCCTTGCCAGCTTCCTGGAGGGAAACTCAGTGACGCAGACATTTATTCACTGGAAGGCCTGTATGTTTATTTGCAAAAAAAAACATTTGCATGTGATCTGAAGCCTATGATTTGCCTACAGTATGTTGTCATCACAACCATGTTTGTTAACACCACACTGAGCAAATCGAAGGGAGTACAAATGTCAAAAGTTCAATGGCAGATTGAAAGCCTGGGTGTGTCTACAGCATTCACTATTGTTTATCAACAGTCATGTATAATAGCATGACAACTTTAGTGCCTATATGGCAAATGAAGATGGAGAGTAAACGATAATTGCTCTACTTATACATGGTGAGCTTGTTAAGACTCTAGGGCAAATTGTTGCTTTATTTTCCTCTGTAATCAGAGAAGCTTTTGAAATGGCTTTTCTGATTGATTTGAATGCTTGCATTTTACTACTTAATCTTTATATTGTGGAGTCACTCCTTGTTCAGTATTTGGGATTTTCCTCTCTTTCATCCTAATGAAGAACTGGCAGCATCACAGTGCAGTGCCTGAAGGGTCTTATGGATAAAAGCATTAGTTTTCTAAACCACTTTACCTACTTCCTTCTTTCATTTAGTTCTTTCAAATGCCTCACTCCCCTCAGTCCATGTATAATCCAGAAGATGCATTTTTACAACTGCCATTTCTCATCAATCAGTGCTCTTGCCATTTTACATTAGCATGACTTCTCTTACTGAACATTTAAGGTTCTCTCTTATAAGGAAATAACTATAAAAAAGGACTGTCAAACCACAGCTCAGATTTTTAAAGAAACAGCCAGCTGACTCTGCCTGATGTAGAGCTTTTCTAGGGTAGCTCCTACCAGCCACAGTCCTATTGCTGACATAAGAAAATTACTGGGCATGAAGGGAAGGTAGCTTAATTTTCACAGTACCTTAGTATTCATGGCTGCTGTATAACTAACAGCTGTTTGGGAGCCTGAAGATCACTGTCAGTTATGTTGCTCTCATACAGGGTCAGTAGACTGTATCAAAGCAGTATTGGGTTATGTGTGAAACACCTAACTATGGTTATCTCTAAAGGTCTCCAGATGAAAGACCTCTTCAACATGCCAACAGAAGACATTGACCACAGTTTTATTTCAGGCAGAATTTGTGAAGCATCACATTTGGAATAAGTTTAACTCACAACTGGAAATATTATAGCTATGTCAAGGAAGCAGTCAGCCTAAAATAATCTCCCCAGCTACTTAGCCATTGTAAGTAAATTCATGAAGCACAGCACTGTACTAACATAGCTGTATTGCTCCTGGGGCATTCTGCAGAGATCTGTACTATGTTGTAAAGGCATAGCAGCTGCTTTAAAGTAGCTCAGGTATTTCTCATGCACTTATGCCTTCTGAGGCAGATTCCCAGACTGCATACATGATAGAAGATCCATACCACAATGGGATTTCTGGGAGCAGTGGGATACAGTCAGTTAAAACTCTGCCATGAAAGAAAGCTCTTCAAAACCATGTTTTCAAAACTGAAATACCTCAGCAGCTTCAGCTCAGTAGCACACAGATATACTTGTGATTTTGGAAATACCCTGCATCTGTTCCTGCATTTAGACCTAAAGCGGTGGTAATAAACAAAACAGCTATAATCAGTACCCCATGTGTTCTACAGACTTTGAAGTTTGTTTCTTCCTCCCTTAACATTCTTTTGCTGAAGCATCACACTGCAGTACAGAACCCTGTGTCTAACAAGTAAAAGCCATTCTAACAGATAAAATGGTAAGAAAGGATGAACTTGAGACAACTACGTCTTCTCAAACCTCCTGTTCTGTAACATCGCTCATATCAGATCTGTTAAACAAAGGTAACTAAAGGAATGGACTTGAAAGATGGGTTCTGCAAGGAGTGAAATATTTGTAACTGTAATCTTATATTACTTAAATTTTTCGTTTTGCATCTTCCTGAGTGTCCAACAGAAAATGGAAGGTATTTATTTTCTGCTGTGTTTATTCACAGGAAGAAAAAGGTTTTGACTCTAGAGTTTAGAGACAGCTGGGGAAAAAAAATAAAAAAAAAAAAATAAGGAGAATTTCAGATGTCTGTGGAAAAAGAAATTGCAAGGATAAATGCAGAAAGTAAAAAAATCTTGATATTGCAACTTAAGCAGAGGTTCTCTTTCCACAGCTAGTCTAAAGAAATTCTACTGCTAGTATAAAGCAATGGAATTGTCAGGGTACCATTCCGCCACCTCCTTTAGCTGTTTTAAAGAGAATACAGAGGCTGCAATTGCATGTTCAGGTTTTACTTTGACCACTGGTGTTACCATTCTGGGGGCAGATGTGTCTGATCAGGTCCTACTTGGTCTGAACTCCTTTGAACTCCTTCCAAGAGAAATACTGTTGGATTTAAGTCCAAAGCAGGAGCTAATCTTAGTTTTTTCCTTCCCAGTAGCACTGTCATAATATCTTGGGAATCCAAGTTAAGAAAACAGAAGACGTCTACAAAGCATAGGTGTCTGTGGTGAGCTAACAGATGACAAAGAATTGCACAGCTGCCATTTGTAATTTGAGAGCTTGTTTCACCACTCCACCCTTGAAACTTTTAGGTTATTTTTATATTGGATCTGGACCTACATTTTCAGATTTCTCTTCCACTTGTTTCTACTAATACGTTTTTTATGCTATTCTTGTTTCTTGCTCCCTATCTCCCGGTCACCCTTTCTCTCCCACACGCTTTATTAAATTTTCTACTGACAGAAGGATTTTCAGGTCTTGAAACCTGGTAGAGGTTTCTGAGGACTTGAAAAGATCTACCTTCAATTTTACTAGGCAACACAACTATAGAGACACACATGTGAAGAAGTGCTAGTTCCTCTTTTATCCTCTGAGTCAAGAAATAAATTTGTATAGGTTGGTCAGATCCTTTAGTAAATTATTGCTATGCTACGTGTCCTAATAGAAGTAAATTTCTTCTTGTATACTCTGACAGGCTCTTCTGACAGGACCTCTTTTTATCTAGGTTGCCTATTTTAAAATAATTGCCTGAAAATTAATGTACTTTCCTTATAAACTTAATAGTTTTAACATTTCCAGAATGAAAAACATATCTACTCTAAGTTCTTCTGTACTTGCTCACATTTGGTGTATGATTCAGATCAAATCAAAGGCAAGTCTAAGAATGAATTGAAAAACCTCTACATGTGTTTTTTGTTTAGATGGAATATGTAATAATTTCACATAAAGTCTACATTAGCTTCTACTGCTAGAGCCATTGAGTGAAAAAACACAAGAACAGAGAAATGGGTGTATAGTTTTGATTTTCCATTTATATATCCACTTACAATAAAATTAAATCATAAATTATATAAACATTTGACATGCTTGGTAAAATTGTAGTCTGAATCCAAAAAAAATAAAAAATAAAAAAATCATGTATTAATAGAAATCTATCAAAGCAAGCTATTAACTTCTTGTAAGCATTGGGCTACTGCAACTCTCCCATAGTAGTAGAGTGACAGTCTCTAGAACATGCAGAGACTGTATCCAGAGAAGAGCAGTTGGTGCAGCTCTCATTGTTTGTGTTTGTTTGTTTGTTCTTTTGTTTGTTTTCCTGAAATAGAGCAAACATGAAGGGAAAGTAAAATGGAAAGCAGATGTAGGTAGATACTGAGTTTAAATAACTAAGCAAGGAAAATATTCCTGTGAGTATGCTGATGGCTGGACTATGCTCCAATTTCATACCAAGAAATATATGATTATATCTTGTACTTGCTTCCTTATTTTTATTTTAGAATGATAGAATAGTTGGGTTGGAAAGGACCTTAAAGATCACCTAATCCCACCCCCCTGTCATGGGCAGGAACACCTTTCACTAGACCATGTTGCTCCAAGCCCCATCCAACCTGACCTTGAACACTACCAAAGATGGTGCATCCACAACTCCTCTCTCTGAGCAACCTGTTCCAGTGCCTCACTGCCCTCGGAGTAAAGATTTTTTCCTTATATCTAATCAAAATCTACCCTCTTTTAGTTTAAAGCCATTACTCCTTGTCCTATCTCTACACTCTCGGACAAAGAATCCATCCCAAGCTTTCCAGTAGACCTCCATTAGGTACTGGAAGGCCACTGTAAGGTCTCCCTGGATCCTTCTCTTCTTCCTTCTCTTCATCTTTTCTTCACTGGAGAGGTGCTCCATCCCTTTGAGGGCCCTCTTTGTAGTCCTCCTCTGCACTCATTCTAATACGTCAATGACACATTCTAATACATCCATGACTTGTTCTAATATGTCCATGAACGTTATGCAAGAGGTTTCATGCAGTAGACATTGGAAATGACAGACTACTCTAATAACTTCTTCCTTGTAACTTTAAGGGGAAGGCACTTTGATGCATGCAATATTTGTCGTAATGGGTCTCTATTTTATGTCTTATAACTGGTACTGAAATATGAATGATGTAATGCAAATAAACAAAAATGAGGGAAAAATCTAAAATAAAGTTTTTATTTTCCTCAAAACTGTAGTTATCCTAGCAGCTGACTCACACAGTATACTTACATCATTGAGTGATCTAGTACAAACAGGGAACATATCCAGTACAAAGAGGGAGAAAGTCAAAAGACATCTGGATATGGTCCTGGGCAAGCAACTCTAGGTGTCACTGCTTGAACAGAGGATTTGGACCAGATGATCTCCAGATATCCATTCCAACCTCAAACATTCTGTTATTCCGTGAAGCAGGATTTGATTCACTGCAATCTGATGTGGATCTACAATGTCTGTTTCATGTCTTTGCTGGCAGTGAAGTTCCTATGAGCTGCTGGTACTAGGTTCTCAACTTGCATGCAGAGAACACTAACTGCAAAAGGACCTTGAATCCATAGCATGGTTGATACTCTATGTGGTAACCTGCCCTGTTTACAGCCTTGGATCAAAAATGGAGGACAACACTTTGAGCATGGCAGTGGTGTCCTTGGGGACAAATTTGCACAGAAAACAGGGATCTCTTCTGTGCAGTGAACAGCTAATGTAGATGCACTCATATGCAATGCCTGCTACAGGTACTGTTTGTACCTGCACATACAGACAAATTTAGTTCTGGATGGAGATGCTTAGAAGGTACATTCACTGTAAGGTAGGCATGGCCTGAAAATGTTGTATGTGGTGGGAGTTAAATATTACAAACAATGCGTAAGTCTTTCTGGAGATCACAGTCCCTAACTCATTTGTGTTGTTAAGAGGTCAGACTAAGATTCTTTCATTGGTTAAGATATAGCTGGAGATAGGGGAGTGCCTTAATGAAGGGGGTTGGGCTTGAGCTCTTGAGAATCTCAAGTGCAGTATGAATACATTCTGTCAGTCTGTATGTCCCCAGGGAAAATTTAGACATTAAACTGCAGTTGTTCGCTCACCGAAATTTCTCTCACTGTTACGTATGAAGTTTGTTGTAATAGGATGCTCACTAGAATCCATTCTCCTACCTACTGGCTGACAAATTTTCAGTCATACAGGAAATATTCTCCCTGTATTTTCTGAAACAGTTTTATCTCAGCTTTTTTTTTTTTTTAAATTATATTATTTTTCTAACCAATGTTAAATGTTCTAAATGGATTTTGTTTGTTTGTTTGCTTGCTTGTTTTCCCAAACACAACAAAAAAGACTTATTTTTTTTTTCTGCTCTCAGTATATTCCAAGTTATTTTCAGCACCTTCACAGTGCCGTGTAATTTGAATCTTGTAGAAAATAAAGTGCCACTGTGCTCACACCATAACTGCATCTTTTGCTCATCAGAAAACAAGTCCAGCCCAGCAATGGTATATTTCACTACAATATGCAATAGATTTATTTTCATATATTTGATTTTATTAATATTTAAACTATATCTGCAGGCAATTATATAATTAATTTCCTGATTAAGTTATCTGATGAAAGTCAGCAGAGCTTTTTTGGAAGTTCACAGGCTGTTTCTTGTGATTTTTGTTGTTGTTGTTTGTTTGTTTTGTTTGTTTTTACCCATGTCATTGGGATTACTTGCTCAGTATAGTAAAATGCTCCGTGAATAATGGTGGCATGTTCAGGACATTGTAGGTGGAATATTTATATCTGAGAACTCTGATGGTGCCACATGGAGTGAGAGCACAGGTGGTGTTTTCCTCTATCCCTTCAGTGGAAGGGAACGATACTGAGAAGACCTGGAAAACCCAGCTGATAAATACATCGCGGAGAAGCTGGTGTCATCAATAAGGCTCAATAGAGATGAGCCTGGGGGAGCAGTGATGGAGTTGGGGGTGAGGGCAATGGTGCAATTGAAGTGTTTCTATACCAATTCACGCAGCATGGTCAACAAAGAGGAGGAGCTAGAGGCCATTGTGTGGCAGGCAAACTATGACATAGCCACCATCCCTGAAACATGGTGGGACCACTCCCATGACTGAAATGTTACAATAGATGGCTACAAGCTCTTCAGAAGGGACAGGACACAAAGGAAGGTCAGTGGCATGGCTCTCAATATCAGAGAGTGTTTTGATGTTGTAGAGCTAGAGGCTGGGAAAGATAAGGTACAGTCCCTATGGATAAGGATCAGGGGGATGGCCAACAAGGTGGACATCCTGGGGGGGTCTGTTATAGGCCACCAACCAGGACGAAGAGATGGATGAGACATTCTACAAGCAGCTGGCGGAAGTCTCTCAATCTCCAGTGCTTTTCCTCATCGGGGGACTTTAACTTCCTGGACTTATGCTGGAAATACAAAAATACAATACAGCCCTGAGGAAGCCAGCTAGGAGGTTCCTGGAGTGTGTGGAAGATAGCTTCCTGACTCAGATGGTTAGTGAGTCTACCAGGGGGTGCCCTGATAGATCTACTGTTTACGAACAGAGGACTGGTGGGAGATGTGGTGGTCTGGAACTGTCTAGGGCAGAGTGACCATAAAATGGTAGAGTTCTCTATTCTTGGTGAATTCGTGAAGGGGATCAGTAAAACTGCTGCCTTGGATTTCTGGTGGTCAAACATTGAACTGGTCAGGACGTTGGTAAGGAGGGTTGCTTGGGAGACAGTCCTGAAAGGCAGAGGGGTCCAGGAAGGCTGGACATTCTTCAGGAAAGAAGTCTTAAAGGTGCAAGAGCAGGCTGTCCCCATGTGCTGTAAGATGAGTCAGAGAGGAATAAGACCGGTGTGGCTGAACTGGGAACATTTTCTGAGTCTCAGGGAGAAAAAGAAAGTTTATGTCCAGTGGAAGAAGGGAAAGGCAACTCGGGGAAGTTGTCAGCATATGCAGAGAGAAAATCAGGAAGGCTAAAGTCCAGCATGAGCTCAAACTGGCCACTATGTTTAAGGATAACAAAAAATGTTTTCACAAATATATTAACAGTTAGAGGAGGGCCGAGGAGAATCTTCATCCTTGACTGGACATGGTAGGGAACATGACTACTGAGGATAAGGAAAAGGCTAAGGTTTTTAATGCCTTCTTTGCATCTCTCTTTTGCATCTCTTGCATCATCTCTCTTTTTTTGCATCCAGACCATTTCTCCTTGGGGTACTCAGCCTCCTGAACTGGAAGTTTGGGATTGGAATTCAAAGAAACCCTGCACAGTACAAGTGGAAACTCTTAAGAGACCTGCTGCTCCACCTGGACTGTCACAAGTCCATGGGGCCAAATGGAATCCACCCGAGCATGTTGAGGGAGCTGGCGGATGTGATTGCTGGGCTGTTTTGCATCATCTATCGGAGGTCATGGTCATCCAGAGAGGTCCTGGATGACTGGAGACTTGTTAATGTGACACCCATCTATAAGAGGAGTCATAAAGAGGACCCAGGGAAATATAAGCCTGTCAGTCTGACCTCAGTGCCAGGAAAGGTCATCTTGAATGCAATCACCCAGCATATGCAGGACAACCTGGGGATCAGGTCCAGCCAACGTGGGTTCATGAAAGACAAGTACTGCTTGACCAACTTCATCTTCTTCTATGACCAGGTGACCTGCCTTGTGGATGAAGGAAAGGCTGTTGATGCAGTCTACCTAGACTTCAGCAAAGCCTTTGACATGGTCTCCAACAATATTCTCCTGGAGAAGCTGGCAGCTCATGGCTTGGACAACTATACTCCTTGATGGGTTAAAAACTGGTTGGATGGCTGGGCCCAGAGAGTGGTGATAAACGGAGTGAAATCCAGGTGGTGACCAGTGGTGTCCCTCAGGGGTTGGTGTTGGGGCCCATTTTCTTTAATATCTTTATTGATGACTTGGATGAGGGAATTGAGTTCGCAGACGACACCAAGTTGGGGGGAAGTATCGATCTGCCAGAGGGTAGGAAGACCCTGCAGAAGGAACTGGACAAGTTAGATCAATGGGCAGAAGCCAATGGGATGAGGTTCAACATGACTAAGTGTCATGTCCTGCACTTTGGTCACAACAACCCCATGCAGCGCTACAAGCTTGGGCAGAGTGGCTGCAAAGCTATGCAGAGGAAAAGGATCTGGGGGTGTTGATTGATGCTCACCTGAACACGAGCCATCAGTGTGACCAAGAAGGCCAATGGCATCCTGGCTTGTATCAGGAATAGTGTGGCCAGGGAATCACTAGGGAAGTGATTGTCCCCCTCTACTCAGGCTCTGGTGAGGCCACACCTCGAGTACTGTGTTCAGTTTTGGGTCCCTCACTACAAGAAGGACATTGATACCCTGGAATGTATCCAGAGAATGGCTGTGAAGCTGGTGAAAGGTCTGGAACACAAGTCTTATGAGGAGCAGCTGAGGGAACTGGGGTCATTTAGTTTGGAGAAGGGGAGGCTCAGGGCAGACCTTATTGCTCTCTACAACTCCCTGAAAGGAAGTTGTGGGGAGCTGGGCATCGGCCTCTTCTCTCAGATAACTACCAACAGAACAAGAGGGAATGACCTCAAGTTACACCAGGGGAGGTGCAGGTTGGAAATTAGGAGAAATTTCTTCTCAGAAAGAGTAGTCAGGCATTGGAATGGGTTGCTCAGGGAGGTGGTGGAGTCACCATCCCTGGAGGTGTTTAAGGAAAGGTTGGATGTGGTGCTTAGGGATGTGGTTTAGTGGGTGATATTGGTGGTAGTGAGGTTGCTGGACCATATGATCTTGGAGGTCTTTTCCAACCATAATGATTCTACGTCACCCGTTTATTTATTTATTTTTTTAACTTTGCCACACCACCAACAGAATCAAAAGGACCACACCTGCACAAGCATGAAAGAAGAGTATACCCTGAAGTAAGCTACACTTTTACGGTTTTAGTCTTGGTCAGGAAAATATTACAAGGACTAGTTTATTTTGTATATGTTGATCAATGAAATTAAAAGTCTAGTGAATCCCAATTAAACCACTTCATAGTATGAAGTAGTTTTTCCTTTAATTCCAGATTTGGCATTGTTAGTTTACGAAGGTTACAGATACCAACAGTGAAAAGGGAAAGAGAACCCTCTACATGCTTAAAATGTTTAACTGATATTTGTTCTTTATATATCTAAGCTAACACCATTTGGAAGGGATTTGGAAACACCATTTTCGCTGTAGCAAAACATTACCGTAAGTCAATCTCCGTGTTTGACAAGTACAGCAAGGGGAGAGAAACTATTTGCTGCAAAATAGAGTTTTTTTGTTGTTGTTGTTTCCCCCCCCTGGAGAGAGCTGTTCTACTGATCTTATGGAAGAAAAAAAAAAAAAAAAAAAAAAAAATGTATAAACTATAATATTACTAATGTATTAAAAACTTTTTTTTTTTTTTAATTGGAAAATCCCCACTTCAGGTAACTACAGACATGCTTTGCTCAGAGTAACTGTTCACTCACCTGGAACTGTCTTTTTTCTGCCTTTCCGTAGTGGATTGGTGGATTGCACATCATCACGGAAAATCCCTCTTATTATTTTCATTACTCCTTCAATAAGACCACCTTCTGTTGGAAAACTGACATTTGGAGCAGTGGAGAGAACCAGGTAAGGAGTGAGAGTAATTACAGGAAAAGTATATTGCACATACTATGAAAGGTAAAGTAGAGACACAGCTACAAGAAATCCTTGCAACAATGCAGAGGCTAATCATCCCTGGATGGTCTTTACCATCTCAACCCACCATCCCTGGAGGTCTTTAAGAGACGTTTAGATGTTGAGCTTAGTGATATGGTTTAGTGGAGGACTTGTTAGTGTTAGGTCAGAGGTTGGACTAGGTGATCTTGGAGGCCTCTTCCAACCTAGACGATTCTGTGATTCTGTAATGCATTTTGAAGATAGCCACCCAAATTCTTCTCACTCTTTGTCTCAGTTTAATTATTTTGAAAATTAGTACAGAATGAGGAATTTTGATACTCAGTTGTGAGAAGCATTCATGAAAGCCTATATTCTCCCTTTCAATTGAATTTCCATTTCCTGCCAGATGAACCATGAAGTGGTAACATCTTGGGGCAAAATTTTTGATATGAGAGCTCTCCTAGAAACAAGTCTTTGAGAGAGAGAACCAGAGGGACCAAAAGAGAGGGGTATACAATGAGAATTGATATAATAAAGGATAGATTTTGTTAGGAGATTTAAAAATATATATATATTTAAAAGGAGTTAATATATTACACATGTAAAGCTGATTGATTCCGTTTGCAGTGAAGTCAAGCAAATTGAAGAGTGCCAGATCAGTATTCTCATGCTATAATGGCCATGATAACTCATCATATTTGCTTTCCTACTTGTAATCATATTTTATTTTCTTTACCAGAATTCTACAAGCAATTGCTGGTAGCATATATACTAAGTCACAGATGTTAGAACAAAAGATAAAACAAGTACACTGAATGTACATTTCACATTTACACCCAACAAAGGTTTTCAGCTGTTCCTTCCTTGCAGCTGCTTTAAGGTCTTGCTGTCCTCTCCCACTGGAACAACTATCTATTGAGAGACTGCAATGCAACAATGATCTTGTTAATTATTTCATTCTGTTTAATTGTAGTTAACATCAAGCATAACAATCAGAAAATATGTGATATTAACTGTATAGAGTATTTTCTCCAAGTGCAGTTTTCGTGAGGCTGGCTGGCAAAAGACTTCTACATTATGCAAGAGCTATTTGAAAGACTGGTCTAACAAATGTCCCTTTAGCACATCAACCCATCAGATAACTTTAGAATTTACAGGGGGACAACTTTAACTTATCCCTGCAGTGACTAAGGCTAAGTGAAGACTTTCCTTCCTATTTGTACCAAGGACAGATCAAAGAATAAATTTTTAATGTTGATTTAATGTTTTTAAATTTCTCTAACCATATATTGCTTCACTCAATCGTTCATAGTCATGAAACAATTCCAAATAAATGTCATCAGGACATTCCCTAACAGTTATTAAGCACCAAAGCTTGGTCATTAATTTAATAGATACCGAGTTCAAGAGAAACACTTCTGTGCAAATTCCTGACACTTTCTACATCAGTTGACCCTCCCATCAGAGCTCCCACTGACTTTATCTGGACCAGGATTTCTCACATAGTGTGTCAGCTGTGAAGGTGGCCCAATGCAGAGATCATCAAGCACCATGACAGAGTTGTCTTCAGACCCACACATTAGGTCCATATCCCTACTGTTCTGGCCTGGCTGACTCGTCCTAGAAAAAGTATAGCCATCAGCTAAGTAACCCCAGCAAATGCAATACAGATATGCTTTGTAGTGACAAGAATTTGGTTGTGTTAGCAACTTTGCCATCCTGTTCACAACAGGTGTAAGCACATTGGTTCAAGCAGGACTCTGCCTTCCAGATGAGTTCAGATTTCCACAATTCACAGGTAGCTGTGGAGAACTCAGCAGTGCTTCATCACACCTGACACTTGCTCACCTTTTCTAGTAACATTTTTTCCTCTGGGATTAGTAATTTTCAAAGCTCCTTCTAGAAAAATAAGTATATTCACACACACAGAATCACAGAATCACACACAGAATCATCTGGGTTGGAAGAGACCTCCAAGATCACCTAGTCCAACCTCTGACTTAACACTAACAAGTCCTTCACTAAACCATATCACTAAGCTCTACATCTAAATGTCTTTTAAAGACCTCCAGGGATGATGACTCAACCACTTCCCTGGGCAGCCCATTCCAATGCCTAACAACCCTTTAGAAGTTCTAAAGAAGTTCTTCCTAATATCCAACCTAAATCTCCCCTGGCACAACTGTAGCCCATTCCCCCTCATCCTGTCACCAGGCAAGTGGGAGAATAGACCGATCCCCACCTCGCTACAGCCTCCTTTAAGGTACTTATAGAGAGCAATAAGGTCACCCCTGAGCCTCCTCTTCTCCAGGCTGAACAATCCCAGCTCCCTCAGCCACTCCTCATAAGACTTGTTCTCCAGACCCCTCACCAGCTTCGCTGCCCTTCTCTGGACACGCTTGAGCACCTCCATGTCCTTCTTGTAGTGAGGGGCCCAAAACTGAACACAGTACTTGAGGTGCGGCCTCACCAGAGCCGAGTACAGGGGGACAATCACTTCCCTAGCCCTGCTGGCCATACTGTTTCTTATACAAGCCAGGATGCTGTTGGCCTTCTTGGCCACCTGAGCACACTGCTGGCTCATATTCAGCCGACTATCAACCAATACTCCCAGGTCCTTCTCTGCCAGGCAGCTTTCTAACCACTCATCTCCCAGCCTGTAGCGCTGCTTGGGGTTGTTGTGTCCCAAGTGCAGGACCTGGCACTTGGCCTTGTTGAACTTCATACAGTTGGCCTCAGCCCATCGGTCCAGCCTATCGAGATCCTCCTGCAGAGCCTTCCTACCCTCAAGCAGATTGACACATTCACCTAACTTGGTGTCGTCTGCAAACTTACTGAGAGTGTACTTGATCCCCTCATCCAGATCATCGATAAAGATATTAGAGAGAACTGGCCGTAATACTGAGCCCTGGGGAACTCCACTAGTGACCGGCCTCCAACTGGATTTAACTCCATTCACCACGACTCTTTGGGCCCAGCTATCCAGCCAGTTTTTAACCCAACAAAACGTATGCCAGTCCAAGCCAATAAACATTCAGTGGTGAAGTTTCCCTCACCTTCCTTCATGTGGGGATGAAGTGACAACTTAAATTCTATCTGCAGTCTTGGCACTGCAGACATCCATTTAAATTAAGTCCATAGGACATTTAACTATGACAGGACCTCAAGGCTGGACTCATAAAGTATATGACAGGCAATTTAGAAATCAATCTTAGTTTACCTCTGAAAACTGTCACTTTAAAATCAACAGTCTCAAGTGAAGGATAGGTTTTTAAATCCAAAGTTTAGTACAAACTTTCATAATAAAATACTAGACAGCCAGGCAGCAATGAACATTGATTTACAGTTTAATGACAGCAACATTATCAGAATACTGAACTAAAGTCCTTTATAGAATAGTCAATAATGTAACTGAGAATAGACCAAGCATTAAAAAAATGATGTGATTATTTGACATCCCAGATTACTTCTTCTGTTACAGGGATCCTGTAAATGAGTTTGCAGAGCCCTAAACTAGGAAATTCAGTGTTTCCCTGATTCTTGATACAAACATTAATGGTCACAAGTTCCCAATCTTTCTCTCAGTCACTCAGTGACTCCTGCCATAATATGAAGTGAATTGATTGATTGATGAGGTTTGCAAGGAAATAGTATGTCATCAAAAGAGGAAAAAGCACATCTACACTAGAATTGAATACTGAGTAACTGTTTTTCAACTGTGTACTTATAGCACAACACAAATTACATCAATGTTTTTGCATTCATATAAACATGATTAAGAGGACTGGAGAACTTAAGAGACAAAGTCCCCCTTGAAGGATCATTAAAGTTGCATGGTTAACTTCTCATTCTGATTTATAATTTTCTTTGAGGGTTTCTATTTTATTTATTTTTTTACCCCCGAAGAATAACAGTGGTTTCCAGACTACATATGCATATTACTTTTTATGATGCTGTAGATTCTTACGCATACCTTACCTTCTTTCCCAATATGCATGAGGTAGAAAATAAGTTATCCATGGGACATTGGACAGTGTCACCTAAGCTCTGATGAATTTCTGAACATGCTTAACCAGCAAGAGATACCAATACTGTAACTAGGGACCATAGTCCCACCACCAAAACAGGATGCCTCTATTTTATTGTTTTACCCTTGTGTGGGATGTTATGTGTATTTGGTGGCATGTTACATTTTATCCTCAATGCTCTTTTTTTTTTTTCTTTTTTTTTCCCTACCAGAAGAGCTAGTGAACAGAAGAGTTAATCTCATAGCTCCAAATGTAGGTGTGAGAACAATTTTTCTGATGGTAATATATTGAGATAATTTAACATGACCAAACAGCGACATCCTCTCTGACCGATAAAAGACTGATTCTATCTGTTTCAGATTGTTCCTACTAAAAAAAAAAATAAAAAAAATAAAAAATAAAATAGAAGATGAGATTTTAGGTAAGCATATATATCAAAATCATTTGCTTATCTGTTCTAATGGAAAGTGAGCATGAGGCATCAGTTACTCCTGGTAATACAGAAATGCGTCTTTGAAGGAACTTCACTGGCTCTCCCTTTACCTTGTTACTATTATTTAATACTGTAATTTCTTTTTTTTTTTTTTTTAATATAACTATCAAGTCAGTTTTTTTTTTTCCCCCAATGGCATCTCAATATTTAGAGACAAGTGTCAAAAAAGACTAAAGAGTTGAGATGGTTTAACAAGTGAATATATTCTTTCAGTTCAGTTATTACAGAAAATAACCCCAAAAATTCTTTTGTTTGTTTGATTGTTTTAGTTTTGGTTTAGCACAAGGCAAAGTAGTCCTTTATATATAAACTAGATAAAATAATGTAGCACATAAAACATGGCTAGGTAATGTTTGCATGGAAATGGCAGGGCCCTTTTTAAAAGTAACGAAAATTTAATCCTGGATCTCTAGGATCCTCAGTTTTCATACTCTTCTGACCCTCACAAGCTTTCCCTTGAGCCTGAATTTGGGAAAGCCTTTAAGCACTTCCTTTGTGCTTATTTTTTATTTGGATCATTTTTAACCCATAAAAGACAACAGACATAAAACAAATATTACAAGGTGAGGGAGTACCTAGGTATAGCTATACATACAGACTGGGCAACGAGACGCTGGAGAGCAGCCTCGTAGAGAGGGATCTGGGGGTTGTGGTTGACAGCAAGTTGAATATGAGCCAGCAGTGTGCCCTGGCAACCAGGAAGGCCAACCATATCCTGGGATGCATCAAGCACGGCATTGCTAGTCGGTCGAGGGAAGCGATAGTCCCGCTCTACTCTGCGCTGGTGCGGCCTCACCTCGATACTGTGTGCAGTTCTGGGCACCACAGTACAAAAAGGACATTAAACTGTTGGAGAGTGTCCAGAGGAGGGCAACGAAGGTGGTGAAGGGCCTAGAGGGGAAGACATATGAGGAGCGGCTGAGGTCACTTGGCCTGTTCAGCCTGGAGAAGAGGAGGCTGAGGGGAGACCTCATCACAGTCTAGAACTTCCTCACGAGGGGGAGCGGAGGGGAAGGCGCCAACCTATTCTCCGTAGTCACCAGTGATAGGACTCTTGTGAATGGTGTCAAGCTGAGGCAGGGGAGGTTTAGGCTGGACATCAGGAAGAGGTTCTTCACTGAGAGGGTGGTTGCACACTGGAACAGGCTCCCCAGTGAAGTAGTCACTGCACCATGCGTGTCTGAATTTAAGAAGCGTTTGGACTGTGCACTTAGTCACATGGTCTAAAAATTTGGGTAGACCTGTGTGGTGCCAGCAGTTGGACTTGATGATCCTTATGGATCCCTTCCAACTCAGGATATTCTATGATTCTATTCTTTAGAATACATTAGAGAGCTGAAAAATCATCCTGATCAGAAGCACTCATAAAAGAAAAAGGCGAAAGTAAAGAGAACCTGGACTTTGTTCTCATTTAGTTCAGATTCAGATACCACTGGATGACAATTCCTATCACACGTGTATCAATCTCAGAAGCAGCAAGCCTATGTAACCCTATGGCTGTAACCACTTCAGGAATTCTCTATTCTCTTAAAACCAGAGAACATTCCTGTAATTTCCACCTCCAAGAAAAGGAGAGGGAGAGAAAGAGCATTCAGGATTTATTTTGTATGGGTGGTTTATATACAAAGAATATATTTTTAGCTATTCTCTAGATGACAGTTAAACTACAGAAACAAGTGTATTAAATACATAAATTAGGAAGAAAATTTTGTTTTTAGCCTCCTTCTCTGACCAGCGTTTCATTGTTTTCATTTCCTGCCTCGTTTATTTAAATTTTTATAAATGACAGAGTATAACACTTGAGAATTCTCAGAGATAAAAAAATTATTGTATTCACCTCTTTGCATATAGGAGATTGTTTCTTTTTGTCCCTTCTTCCTTCATACCTCCCTGCCTTACCCTCCTGGATGACATTCATCTTTTTTACTCAACGAAAGTTAAATGGAAAGCTTGCATTTTAGGAGTAAGGAATGGTGTCCTCGGATATTTTGATCATCAAACTCATGACTGGATACACAATAAATTTACAAAAATATCACTGATGAAAAATGGTAGAGAAAAAAAAAAGCATCATTTGGAAAAAACAGTTATAGAGTACAAAATCACTGGGGAAATATATATAAACACATATCATGATAATATATACCCCAAAGTAATCACAGAAAACTTTGGGCGATATGGAAGTTCTTCCTACTTATTCTAGCCAACTGTAATGCTTTCTGTATTTCCATCCTACTCATGGATATGTATGAAAGGAAGGGCAGATTTGTTCAGTCTCAGACTGTTTGGATAGACCTGTATTGCTCTGAAAGTTCATTCTCCAAACCAAGTGTACATGCAGAACCCTGCACCTTTCACCCCCAGGCTTGCTTAAGAGAGCTTGCAGACCACCTGCTGGCAATCTCCTAAGGTGTGATTCTTGGCCTGTTCACATCCTACCAATTTGGTGTTTTGGGCAGCCTCTGGGTCACTGTCAGCAAGCGATTTATACATTGCCTAGGCAAGCTTTTAAACCTGTTTTAAGAAAAAATTAAAAATAAAATAAAATAAAAAAACATTGAAACACAGTTGACTACTACAAGTGCTCATTAATAAAGGAATAAGGACCCAGGTGAAGCTTCAGAGTCACAATTTTGGAACACTAGTATCTCCAAGGTTAACTGTTGAGGAGACAGCTGTAACCAAATACATAGTTCATCATAAAGAAAAGAGGGAATTCCTCCTTCCACACCTTTCCCTCTGCAGGCTCCTGCTGTTCATGCTAAGCTCGTCCAACCACACTATAAGCTAGTTAACTATAGTTGAGTAACAGCCAATAAGGGACAAGAACAGTGTGCAACTACATTTAAGTCAGAGCTGGAATAAAGTAAGAATGGACCACTGTACATGGCTGGAAGGGAAGAGCAGGGGAAAAGAACGGAGAAGATGAGAGGAGAGTGGCTACAAACTGAGTAGTTCAACTGTCTCATGAAAATACACCTAAAAGGCAATTCCTATTTTACATCTTACTGCATCTTGGGCATGTTAATTCTAGACCTGTGGTAATTTTAGACCACAAGTATGTTCTGAAGCCCAAACATTTATCAGTATTTGTCAACCTGACCTTTATTATTTTGCTTTGGAAATAAAACCTCAAAGGTAAATAGAATTACTTTTTACCTTGTTTCACGTTTTCTCTAACTGCTTTCTTCCATGACCACTGGATTTTATTGCAGTACCAAGTGGTAAAGAGTCATGTAAATTTTATCTGGTGTTTGCTTGCTTGTAATCACTGTGTTATTTTGATAGCATCCTGCTACTTCTTCCCTGAGCAACCAAGCAATTGTACTTGAGACACAAGCAAAGGTCAGGGCCATAACTTTCTACCCAACTGAACAGCACTGTTTTCAAACCTCCCCCACCTATGTTCCCAGTATCTGCAAAGAAGCCAGACCAACATATCTTTAGAATTGTCAAAAGAAGGATGCAAACTGAGCTTTTCTCATTTTCTTTCTCCCTAACTCAGATTTACATGACTTGGCTTTCTTCACTTTCCTCCTGATTTCTTCCTGACTTTATATTTGTTTGTCTTCCACATATGGAAACATAGACATAAAAGAAAAGCTGTTTGTTTCCCAATATTTTCTTCAGCGTGTCTTCAGCTTACATTAACACAGATGTATGCTTGATGTCTCCCTGTTGGACCATTGAGAATCTGGATGGCTGATTTTGTTGTATGTAGGAGATGTACTCCTTTTTCTATACAGAAAAGCTAATGAAAACATAAAATATTCATATTGCATCCTTAATTGTATAATAAATTGAAACGTGCAGTTATAGTTGAAAATCTCCAGTCTGATTAGCAGTAGCCTAATAAAAGCTTTAGTGAAACATAGAATATTTATTGTCACACAGCTAAATCTGTTTCCTCATCCAATTGTATTAATACTGACACTAATATAATAATGTAAAAGCAATACAAAATATATGCACAAATATATATTCTTATTGTAAATATGAGCTAAGATCTACATTTGGGTTTGTTAACGAAAGACTTGCTTGTACCATTACTATTACTACTGTGCATTCTTTGTTGTGCATATATGGATTTTTTATTTTTTAGTGTCACTGTTTATCTTCAGTTAGTATTATTTTCCGTATTGTGAAAACATTGTAAAAAATACAGTTAGAAAAATCTGTTTCAGCTCTTAATTTACTCTGTAGTCCCAGAGAAATAATCCCAAATTTACCCCTTGAATCTAAACAAACAAGCATTCTCTGAACAAAGAAATCACAATCATGGAGATTTTTCCTTTTTCAGAAATCTCTGCTGAAACATCACTATCTGGTTTCTGGGAAACACCTCTGTGAGAGAGCGGAAGACAAGGAACAAAGTAATTCTGTTAGGAGAAGGAAAGCTGTTAACAACAGATTCCATGGCAGATCTGGCAGTGTAAAACTAGAAACAACTTTATCCATTTCCTCAAAGGTTACGCTTGACTTCCGATTAAGAAAAACAGCTTGTAGCAACAATGTGAAGAGACTTCTAACATTTAAATATCATTGAAACATGAAGGAATGTGTTTGAATAGCCAAAACACTTCCAAAGTAAGCAAACAGAATAGATTTTTTTTGCTCCCCATGGACTAATATTACCACTATTGGAGCAAAGTCTGCATAAAAAGTTGCCATTTGACCAGGGTTTTCTATAAGTGTCTATTACAGGGATTCTTTTCTCTTTTTCAAAAGTTACTTATATCAGCCCCTGAGATGTCATTCCAAAGAAAATGGATCAGATGTAACAGACAAAAATATTATCTCTTTTTATTGTAATGTTTCAATGTAAATGCCTCATAAATATATGTTAACAGCCTCCATTGTTTTGTTATTAAACTAACAACAATGCTAATGTTATGGTGTCATAGAAGTGGTATTTCTTCTCCTGTCATTCCAGGGAAGTTTGTTGGTTCATTTTGGAGGTTTTATGTGCAAATATAACAAGTCAAATGTTAGCACACTTTGGAATTGTTGACATTTCCCTTACTTTTATGATTTCATTTGAACTGCAAGCTTTAATTATCCAATCAGAGTAAGTTGATTGAAATTTAATATTGTCAATTTATTGACATTCTTTTTCATTTTGTTTCCCTTTTTCATGCATTGTGGACAGCATATCTCAGTGTTGAATTATTTATTTGTAATCAGCAGGTTTTTGACATGGAAACAGTGTACCACTTTATCTAGTGGAACAAAGAACAGATTGATGAGGAAGTACATTTACGTAATGAGCATTTAATCTGTACTCTCAAGAAATGTTTTAGGATTATTTTATCTAAAAAATACAGTGAGCATAACACTCACTTTTTTTTCCCCCTCTCCAAAGTCTGGGCTAAATTCTACGTCACTTGCACTAAACTGAAAGCAAAATATTGACTTTTCTTTCTCTAGAATTTCCACAGGTGCTTTCCCTCATTCTTCTCTGCCACACAGAACCTACATGCTTGTTAGATTTGAAGCTTTATGTACTGGAGATAAACACTGAATTCCACTACAGGATAAAGGACTGGATTCAATACAAACAAACTCCTCTTTACAAGACAACAGTTTTACAACAGGTTGTTAACAGAGGTCATATTTCATTGCTGGACCTTTTCACTTATTTCAGAATGAATAACAACATTTGGGGATTGTTATTCCATTTATTCTTTTTTTTTTTTCACATTTAGGCAATGATGATATCCCATAACAAAGAAAAAAAATATATAAAAGGAGCTACTACACAGTAATCAAGTTAAGCCATTAAGAAAGTTTCACTGAAAGCCAAAACTAATATTCCTGTTGCAATTCAAATTCATACCAACTTCAGTGGCAGTTTTACCTTTAAGGTTTAGCCAGATTAAAATGTCATGAATGAGCCATATGACATATTACCTTTGGATGTTTAATTGTTTAAAGGATCCTTTCGCAATTTGAAGCCAATATTCGTTGTAGTAAAGAAGGTTATGAGACAGATACTATACAAAAAATATGTTTAAGATGTGGCTGGGGATTTACTATGTGCTCCATTGAGTCCTCGGTGCAAACCAGCCTATGGGATTTGCAGATGCTAGGGAAACAGAAGCAGTAAGCTGCCCTCATCTGTGCCTGCCCTGCACTAGGATGACAGCAGTCCCAATCAGGGAAACAAGAAAGGACCCTCTGAAAGAAGCATTGGAAGGATGTTTAGGACACTAATTCAGGATGCAGCTGAACCAGGGCCCTGACTTCCTCAATCAAGTGAAAAGGGTACTAGGACATGGAGAATAGCATTCTAGGTAAACTACCAAACCACTGGTCAAGATCTCTCCATTCCTCTCTGGGGTTCAACTTGTTCTAAGTACAGATCTAAAATAAGGGAAGCCTATTGCTTGCTCATAGTGGCTATTTCCATCTATTGGGTATGCAAAATGACCTCAGTTTCAAGTGCAGATATTGTAGACTCCTACGTGTGGTATTACGAATCCAATATAAAGCCTTCCTCTACAAGGAAACTTGTTGTGCAGTTCAAGTCATTTATGGCTTTCCTTATGTTATTCATCTCTTCTTGACTGTGAAGAGTAGTCAATCCACTCGTAGTAGTAAAGGTATCTTGAATTTATGAGAAAATATAAGCATCCAAAAGTCACATCTGCCTACAATATCTTTTAACTCATTCTATGACCTGTTCTCATAAAGGGGCTTGTCTTTTTCATCATTTCCTGATAGGACCCCAAATTGTCACAAGAATATATTACTCATAGCTCAAATTTATAACCTGACATTATCATTAACAATAATCTCAATTTTGGTTTTCTAGTTCTAAAGGTCATGTTTTTCAAGGTTTATTTTTTATTTTTCAAGGTATGTGTTTTACCAATAACATACACCTTATGTTTGAGTAAAAACTGAAGAATTGACAGCTGCAATCACATTAAACTCTGGATCTATGTGCATGCAGGCACATAACCCTAAAACTTTTAACAATTTTTTTTTTTTTAAATCTGTGTAGAAACTAATTCCTTCAGAAGACTGTCTCCTTTTCATTATTCACTATAGGAAAACATATGCTTTTCTTGTCAATTGAACTGTCTTAATATTATCCAAGAGGCTTCAGTCAGATTGCAACTTACACTGTTTTCTTTAGTAGGTGTACATTTTTTCCTTGGCTTCACAGTGCTTAGCATAAGTTTTGCAATTAGTCTAGCAGTGCCTAAAGAAACACTTAAGGATGAAATAACCACTCCCAGATCTTCTACCTAGCCATATTCTTGTTTGCACTACTAATTTTACAGCAAAATGAATCACATATAATACAAAAGATAGCATCATATGTTAATCCCAAAATACATATATTTTTCTATGCTAGAAACAACAGTAAACATAGTAATACTGTATAATTTTTTTTCCACATGGTGTTTTTCCAGCTGCTGTCTGCAAACTTTAAAGATAAATTTCTAAGTAGCTGTCAAAAAGATAATATGCGCTTAACTTGTCGTAATTGAAAACTATTTAAAATAAATTAGTGCAGATGTTGACAAGTAACTTCATCATTTGTAGCCATAAACAGCAAATGAATACAACACATTTTACCGAAGTGTTCATAATCATCCATGGCACATACCATATACACTTGTAACTCACTTGAGACTTTTATTAATAATTAATGATCTCTAAATAAATTATGTATAAATTTACCTTTAGTGTAAAGTACAACCCTGAGGCTGATGATAACCATGAAGTATCAAGCATGAACCCTGCAACAGATTTTCCTCTGCTAATCCAAATTTGCTATTAAGAAAGTGGCTATTTTTAATTGCAAGTTAGGAGAAACAATTGTAAACTTTTATTATTTCAACAATGTTTCCTTCAGGACTTGAAGATAATGATCATATTCTCATTTGCAGCCAGCTGCTTCCCTGAAATTGCTGTGGTAGAAGATTTGATTCTTTATGCAGGTGAGCATTTTTAAGCAACAATAGCAGCCTGTAGATGCCATACTGAGCTTAAATAATTCTGAACATCAATGTTTAGGAATCGCAGCTGCATAGTTTTATAATTTATCCCATAAAACAATAGTGAAGCAGATTGTTATGACTGAAGATACTTCATTTAAAAAAAAAAAAAAAGCCACTCAGGGCTCTTTGTCAAACAGCCTTATGTTTCATGTGAAAAATAAATTCTAGGTACCTAAAATAGTTTTCTCCCTTCAGAGACTGGTATCACCTGTCTTGAGGAGCTGGGTGTCCTATAGTCTCATTTTCTGATGCTTGACTTTACAGGCCCAGCTGCCACACCACACCTCCTCCATTTTAAGGAAATAAGACACCTTGGTGGTACCTACTTGCTTCATATTAAACCAGGGTTCAGGATCTTGCCACTTTTCCAACAAAGGTCAGTTTGGAACTCAATTTTGCTAATATTCTTGTGTATCTAAATAATTAAAGGTTTCTCAAGTTCTCACTATGAACAGTCCTATACCATGGAATAATAGTATTAATCCAGACTCACCCTCAAGGCTTTTACCATGGTGATGAAAACCAGCTGTTCAACTCCTGAAGTCTCTAGAGGCAAGCATACTTATTTATTTAAAAGGTATCTTGATTACAGAAGAGTCAGAAAGGCTGTTATAGCTGATCAAATAAAGGAATAAAATGATTTGTTGAATAATTTATTTGACAAATGTGGGCAAAGTCTGGTAAATACATTGTTCATCAAATACTGCTTGCACAACTGAATTGGAAAAAAAAAAAAAAAAAAACCTCTAACAGTCATATGACAACGTACATAAAAATCTGTTCCTGGGTCAAATTGAAAAGGACTTAAAGGAATTTTCTTGAAGGAACCAAGGGACAAGTTCACATGATTTAGGCATTTAACAGTTCCATCTTCAAATTGTCTCTCAAAATCTCTAGGTTGTGAAAGTCCATAAGTATCCTAGCTTTCACCTGTAAATTTCCTGAGCAACTAACCTTCTTCTACATATGTCCAGAATTAATTCACTTTTATCAGATCTGAACAACTCTGTGCATATTTCACATCTCACAGGATGCACAGACTAGGTTTTCCATACTTATTTATGCTGAGGATCCTGCTCTTAGGACATACATAATGAATTCTTGCAGGGGCAGAGTCCAAATATCTTGAGAGCCTCCACTTTTATTCAAAGCTCAAGGTAATGTACACTAGGTTATACACCAGCCTCTTAGCTTAAGGATGCAGGATAGAGAACTTCAGTTCTTTCTTTTTGGGGGAGTTAAGGCAAATATATCCTACTTCCCAGGAAAAGTCTAACTACTCTTGACTTTGCCACATTGGCAATAAAATGAATGACAGAAATCCATACAATTGTTAAAATACCTCCTTAGCCTCGGTTTCCCTCATTATGAATAGGTTGAAAAACTACACTATAGACACACTGCTGTGATCTCAGAGAGAGGGAGAAGGCAGTGTGACAACTGTCATGTAGAAATAGCATGTGAAAAAGAATTACCCACTTGTGCTTATGTTTCTCTCTCCCTCTTTCCAACATTGTTCTCCTCTCCCCCAGGTAAATCCATGACTAGTTAAGATTGCTTCTTTTTCAGAACAGGTAAAACCAGCCTAGCTTTTCACCTGTGGCGAAATTACATACTTTTTATTGACAATCTATCTTAAAAGTTGAAAGATCAGCTAAAAAGCCTGTGTTTGTTAGCACTGGACTGGATGTCACATGTATCTGATGAAGGAAACATTAAAAACTATGATCTATTTTCATCCAAAATTCAACAAAATTATAACCCTGTTTATTAAAGTTCATTTTTTTCAGATAGGGCTTGGCCATATGGTGTACTTTGAATAGTACAGGGAAAGAAGATCTATGGTTCTTTTTGTGGTCCAAGTGTCTTTTGGGGGGAACATTTTGTGGAACATAATCTTGCCTTGGGTTACTTTTGGTTATACATAGGAGAATATCATGCAAAGCTGCACCTTTCTGCATTCACTGACTCTTCTGTCTTACAGGAGTAAAAGGTTTTGTTCAGCTGTAGTGCACAACTATGTTATTAAGACCAGAAGAACAAGATGAGTCCATAATGTAACCTATCTGATGCATCAATCTAATTTTTAGAGGGAGGCCAATCTTTGTTTCAAGCAGCATGCAGGCATTTACTGTTGAATTTCTTCACATTTTTTTTCCATCAATTGAGATAAAAGCGTTACTGTTCCACAGCACTGAGCTTCAAAACCTATGTAGTATAAACTACTGTATGTAAACACATAACTTTTCTATTCTTGCCTCTGAGATGTAGATGAATTTCCCACAAAATTTAAAGGAATAAGTGACACAATGTGTTACTTCCAGCCCAGGACTCTCACCATAAGCAGTATAAGGAAGGGAAGAAGAATTGGAGCTACCTACCTTAGAGCAAACATCTGTACGGTCATCAGGAGGGAGAGCCTGCCATATTTACAGACACATCTGGTAGCAGATTTTCTTATAAAGGAATATATATCAGGCAATGACAGATTGCTTGCTGAAAGTAACCTCCTGAGAATGTTTGGCTTTTCAACATCTGTGTTTAGTTGAGGATTCCATCTGAAGATAGTTACATTTACAGTCACTGGAGACTGAAAACTGGGATTAAATGATTAATAGCTTTCATTCATTACTCAGCTAGATGATTCATATCAGTTGCACTAATGCAAATTTGCATACAGCCCAGGCTTACATAGTGATTTGGTAAAGGTATAGCAAATATTTACTTTCAGGGAGGATTGTAGCAAGTGTAGCTGTGCATTCTCCTTTTTCTTTCTTTCTTCCTACCGTTCATTTCCTCATCTTTCCACACACACGCCGTATTTTTCAGTTCCACTTCCTCTCCTAACTAAACTTCTATGACTGCTTAGAACACATGCACTTCCAAAACAGGATCCCAGAAGCTCCAGCATCTGCTGCGTTTTAATTAACTATTCACTTTAATATCTAATATAACATGGACCAAGGGCAGGGGAAAGGGAAAATGTGAATACTATTGGCAGAGATGGTCAATTATTCATTGTGAATAATTAATACAATGAATTTGTTCAAATAAATTATTTGCCTTTTTTTGTTGGTGGTGTTCATTATGCCACAAGCTCCTAGCATAAGGCATGAAATATTAAACCACAGCAGGAAAGCTACCATGTAAAGCTATAAAAAGCGAAACCATAGATAGACATTAAACAGACCCTATAACTCAGTTGGGGGAGAAAAAAAAAAAAAAAAAAAAAAGACATTTCTTCAGAATGAGTATAATAAAACTCTTCCTCTTGCTCTCCCTTTAGTCAAACTGAGCTTTTTGGCCTGGCCCCGAGACTGAAGATAGCCCTGTTTATATTATTCTGAGCACTGGTGAAAAATTTCTCCTGAGTTCAGTGAAGAGAATCATATGCATAATTGTTATTCATATTTGAAGTTCTTTTCAATCAGAATCAGGAGTCTTGCCTACAAAATTGATTATTGCATTTCAAATACAAGCAGTACTTGATCACAGCAGTTAAGACTGTACTCAACTCTTAACATAACAGTCTTCCTGCACACTGTTTGTTGTGAGACCATTGTACCAAAATAATGTTGTACCAAAACAGAGGCCCAGACTCAGGCTCTCTAGTGATTTCTCCTGTCTAATCTGACTCTTACCCTAGTAAAAATATATTCAACCTTCTTTTAGCTATGTCTGTATGGTATCTTGCAGGTAGTTGAAAAAAAGTTAATGTGATAAAGGCTATCACAGCACTGAACCTGAAATAATATATCCTGAGAAGATCCAGAGATATTTGCTTGTGTTACTGCAGAAAAATGTCTACGTGATTTTTATTTTTATTTTTTTTTGGATTTGTGTCACACTGTGCAAATCTTGCTGGCTCAAAGCCTGAGTAAAATGAGGTTCTGTCTGACTACAATATCCCATGCAGACATGCCTTTTGACTAATTTTTTCCCTAGACTAACTTCAGTGCAATTTCTTCTACATCACAGGCTTCAGTGGGCTGGGGTTTTCAGGGTATCTGTTACATTTTGTTCCTAGCTCTTCTAAAATCTGATTATGCATGCCAGTCTGACATACCAGACACTCGTCTACTCATGTTTTTTCTACTTTTAATTCCAATATAAGGATTTTTAAGGGAAACTTCTCTAACTTTTAGTTATGGCACTGCTTATGTGACATACGTAGCCTCCATATGTATCCTATGGGTTTTTTTTGACTAAAGTGTACATGGTAAAGTATACACAAGTATCATATACCATTTTTACCCATGAAACATAGCTCTTTTTGCATGTCATACTTTCTTGCATTTTTCCTCAGCCATTAATGCAACTACAGAAGTGATTCAGTACATGGGATAGGAACCTGTACTCCTTCAGCCCTCTCCTACCTAGCAGGAGAGCTTATGATGCAATTATCTTTTTTAAGTAACTGAAGCACTCCAGAATTATTAAGCTTTTATGCTATGTTTTCAAGTTTCCAGGCTTCTCTTTTTCCTCATTTTTTACCACCTCTTGTCGTCAACAGACATGTATGTGTATGGCATTGAATAAAATTGAAGTTCTCGCCTCATGTGCCATAGCAAGATTTCTCACAGGCCAACTGGGGCTGGTAGCAGAGTTTAAACTACTAAGCAAGGAAAATGTTCGTGTGAGCATGCTGATGGCTGGACTACACTCCAGTTTCATACCAAGAAAGGTGTGATTATATCTTGTATTGCCTTCTTATTCTTATCATAGAATCATATAATCACAGAATGCTTTGGGCTAGAAGGAACCTTAAAGATCATCTAATTCCAATCCCCTGCCATAGGAAGGGACACCTCCCACTAGACCACGTTACTCCAAGCCCCATGCAACCTGGCCTTGAACAATTCCAGGAATGGAACATCCACAGCTTCTCTGGGCAACCTGTTCCAGTGCCTCACCACCCTCATAATAAAGGATTTCTTCCTTATATCTAATCTAAATCTACCTTTCTTTAGTTTAAAACCTTTCTCATAATATCCAATGAAAACATGGAATAAATGTAAAGTCACTAATAGTTCACTTAATCATACAGTATGAGCAGCTATTTGCCAAATCAAACAGCCTGGTGAAATAAGTGCTGTGTGTTTACTCAGGACATAAATTTTTCAGATCCTGCCAGAGAAGAAAGTTCAAAAAGTCATATTCCTTTCAAGGAGTTCAATAACTTTATGCAAAGCTATAGAAAAGGTGATGACATATTGAGATCCATATTGTGTTGTAGCTGTGCATGTAACTCTGAGTCTCTCTGGCTGTAGCAAAATATACCTGTTGAGTTATGCTTCCAACCTGGAATTCCCTTCTGTGGAAACAGAAATTGGTATGGGAAATTCTATATTTCGAGGTCCTCCTTTGGCATGGAACTGACATGTTATTTGCTTTTGCAACATACGTATGTTTCATAGTTTTTCAACTATGTTTTCATTTCCTACATCTTCATATGGAATCCAACTTCATTACACATTTCTTACTACAGACAGTGCTGCTACCCTTTATTTGAAATGTTTGTGTAGTAGCAATTACAAAGGAATTTTTAATATTGGACAAAAGTAGATTTATTTTATTTTATTTTATTTTATTTTATAGAGTTAAGTCTGTAGACTGGACTCTGTTTATAGAAAATTGATGGTTTATTCGTAGGTCAATGCTATTGTTATGACTAAAACCTACTACTTTTGGAGACAGTGTTAGCAATATAGTGAGTAGAAATAATGAGATTATTACATAGATAGGTAATAGATCTTGAAAACTGTAGTAAAACATTTTCTACTCCCATACTTTATTCAAGGGTTTCAAAAACACTTTCATGCAAGAGCCTCACCTATTCCAAAGTGCTCAGCATCCCACCACTGACAAAGAGAGTACATCTGAAATTTTCTCACTTCATTTAGATGCTTGAATGGAAGCTGGGCCCTTAGGAAAATCTAGGATCTATTGAGGTACTTAGATAAGAGTTGATAGGTGATAAACTTTCTGGAAAAAACTGTGTGTTAATGTACCAGTGATAGTCTATCCAACAACTCTTACCCTATAATTTTGGGCTGCTAAAATCATTTTTATCCATCATACATAATAGACACGTTTACAACTCATTTGCAAGCTATATTACATACTGAGAAACTCTGAAAAATCTTGGAAATACTATGGTGTGAGAGTGAAAATTTCATGCTTTCGAGATTGCATTTTGGTTTAAACCAGTTAACAATACAAATGCAAACTACTGGAATTTTTCACAGACAGGGTTTGTAAACCTTGCAATCAGAATAACATTATTTATGAGCTAGCAGCTTAGACACTTAGACCAGAGACAGTAAAACAGCAAGTTCCATCCCTCACTTTGTATTCTGCTTTTCCAGGTTATCAAACATTACAAGGAAGTGTTATTTTAGAGCAGAAACTCTTACTTAAGAGGATCTAACTCCCCTCACAAACATAATAAACTAGTCCTACAGGTTTTCTTTTCCAGATGGTTAACAACAAGCAGAATATGCACAGGGCCCTTGTAAAGGAGAGTGATTGTCTTGGTGGGAGAAAGGAGGAAGGATCTGTAGCATCAGTCCTTATAAAGCAGATTGAGAGCTACAGAGTCGTGTGTATTATCATAGTGATAAGTGAACCTAAATGTTATAACAGTTAAGGAAAAAATCTTAAATCACATTGTCTTATGTTACATTCTAGGGATTTGTGTATGTATGTGTGTATGTGTAAGAAAGGACACTTCTTTTAAAGGAAATACCAGCCTAAAAGGCAAAAAAACAGTATAATCACTCTGTATACAGGCCAGGTAACATCAGGAGGCTTTTTTAAATTGTTATCTCTCTGTCAGGTTCTACCAAACTACTCAGTCAGTATGGTGCTCCACATTACGTGAGTTCATAACAGAGTGGCATCCACAAAGAACTTTTCAAAGTATTAATTTCTGTCAAAGGGAAATAATGTTAAAATGAAGGAATACTTCAAAAAGAAGGAATATGCAGGGAACAATCCTAAAAAGGAGTCTTTTTTGAAGAAAAAATGAGCACAGTAATGGATATTGGAGTATTTAATGAGGTAGGTATGTTCATTCATGACAATTTGAAAACAATTTAACTCTACAGATGTACTCAGCCATATACTTATGTAATAAATTTCTTCACTAGTAAAGCCCTGCTCTGCACTCCCTGACACCAGGACAGTCTTGCAGTTTGACAGTGAACAACTTTTGTTGCTATGCTCATTTATGGGCCAAAAGCATTAACTTAATCTTGACTTTAAAACAACTCTCTCTGTCTCTCTTTTCTCTATTTCTCTGTCTCTCTTTTCTCTTTCTCTTTCTCTTTCTCTGTCTCGGGAAGGGAAGGGAAGGGAAGGGAAGGGAAGGGAAGGGAAGGGAAGGGAAGGGAAGGGAAGGGAAGGGAAGGGAAGGGAAGGGAAGGGAAGGGAAGGGAAGGGAAGGGAAGGAAAGGGAAAGGGAAAGGGAAGGGGAAGGGGAAGGGGAAGGGGAAGGGGAAGGGAAGGGGAAAGGGGACGGGCATGGAAGGGAAGGGCATGTAAGGGAAGTGCAGGGCAGGGAAGGGAAGGGAAGGGAAGGGAAGGGAAGGGAAGGGAAGGGAAGGGAAGGGAAGGGAAGGGAAGGGAAGGGAAGGGAAGGGAAGGGAAGGGAAGGGAAGGGAAGGGAAGGGAAGGGAAGGGAAGGGAAGGGAAGGGAAGGGAAGGGAAGGGAAGGGAAGGGAAGGGAAGGGAAGGAAAGGAAGGAAAGGAAAGGAAAGGAGCAGAAAGGAAAGGAAAAGGAAAGGAAAAGGAAAGGAAAGGAAAAAGGAAAGGAAAAGGAAAGGAAAGGAAAGGAAAGGAAAAGGAAAGGAAAGGAAGAAAGGAAAGGAAAGGAAAGGAAAGGAAAGGAAAAGGAAAGGAAAGGAAAGGAAAGGAAAGGAAAGGAAAGGAAAGGAAAGGAAAGGAAGGAAAGGAAAGGAAAGGAAAGGAAAGGATTCTTTCATTATGAAAGAAATCTTTCATTATGTCATACTGTGTTAATTACAGGCATCTTCCTGACTCCTCCTTAAGGATACACTGCTTAACTAATTAGTCATGCTAGGGAAGGGGAAAGGATGGTGTTCTGGTTGAAGATTACTAATATGCCAGACAAGTGCAGCTTTCAACTGAGAAAATGGTAAGGTGAAGCAGGAAGTAGAGCTATGGCATTTATTTATTAAAAAAAAAAAAAAGTTTCATACATTTTTCTCTGCAATTTCTGTAAATATGCTGTTGAAATTCACTTGTGTAAAATAGACTATGTTGCTATTTTCACGGGTTGATAGGACTAGCTAGAACATAACCTGACTCTCATGCAAAGCTGTGATTAACTTTAACTGTTGATGTAACCTGATTATAGATTTTGTCTCAATGTTGACCCATTCACTTGTTTTTAGAGGAGACAGGATTCATAGATCCTTGAGATCTCCTTTGGTTACAGCTGATAGGAAACAAGAGTGTGAGAGAGCCTAATTCTTACAAGGGACTGAAAGGTTAAAATTGGCGTGGAACTTTGGGTGGCCACAGCAATTTCAAGAAGATGGGAGAGAGGAAAGAAAATATATTTCACGGGTGTGGTTTAATCATTGGATTAACTGGTTATAAAACTGGGCTGCTGCCACAAATAATGTTCCTCCTCCCTTCTTGAGCTCTTGCACTTGTACAGATACCAAGTCAGATCAACTCTCTGACTCAGGTAAAAAACAAGGGTTTTATTTATCTGCAGTCTGCTCTGTGAGCCACTTTGACTCACTGAGAAGCCACATAAACCCAGTGTTGATGTAAGGGATGATTGTGAAAACTACCTTTAGGGAATATGATGGAATTTCAGCAGGTCAAGAACTCTCAATACTATTGTCCAATAAGTAGCGTAGTCCATCCTCTCAGAAAAGTACTGGTTTGTTTATGTAATTAGATTTATAGCCTCTACGATGAGCTCATTGTAGCTATTTTAACTTATCTGCTCTATTTTGGAAACAAACGAACACACACACACACACACAAAAAAAAAAAAAAAAACTCTACACTGTGATTTGTTTTAATATCAAGTTTATATACTATATGTATCATTTCATGGATTTTTAATTTTCCCTCCTACTGTGCATAATTAAACAAATTCAGATAATCCAGAACCCACTCAAATAACAATCTGAGATATTTATTTAGTCCCATATTTTTCTTTATCAGGCACAAGATTCTGTGACATACTGTACCACATTTGTCTCGGTGAGCGTCACCGACTACAGCAGGCCACTGAGTAACTTTCCCAGCCTAGAGGAATCATGTGCAGGAAAAAGATACCATACATATTGCTGTGCTACTGACCACAGACTCAGGACAACTCATTTGAAAAACATTGAAACTTCCCAACAGATCAATGCCCATGAACTGTAACAACATGGACTTTCCTTAATGGCCATTTTAAATAAAAATTAACTTTAAAATTACATTAGTTAGTAATTATTCCCAGGCTTCTGGCAGTTTTAATTAATTATGGATGCCAATAGATTCAACAAGCTATTAGGGATGCCAATGACTGTCCCAATTAAAGAATACTTTAAGTTTTTTTTTTATTTATTTTTATTTTTTCCTTTGGCTAACCTCTCCAGTCTGTCCTGTAAAAGGAATTTGTGGTGAAAAGATTTTAATAAAGGCAGTTAACATTGGCTAAATGCTCCTGCTTAGATACTAACTTACTTATGCAGGGAAATATAGTAAAAACCCCACAGTGAATCTGGGTAATGATAGAGAAAGTATACTTTGTATAAATTTACTAATTAACTAAGAGTCATGGAATCCAATGGTGCAAAGCCACCTTCACAGCAATTGAGCAATCTCATGCAATTCAGAGGGTTTATTGAAGGCTCCTTATTGATTAAGATAGCCTTAATACCATTAACTTCATAAATCCAGCAACTGTCTTTTTCTACGTGATACATTGATAGCCCTGTAAATGTGTTTCTTAGAAGAAATTTACTTTATTTTCTCTCACATGTCATACTGAACAGGATTCTTCAGCTTCCTTGTGTCTATTTGAAGACTATGAGTAGGCTTAAAGTTTGACTAGAAGATATTTTAGGTTCAGATAGGTTAATAGTTGTATTTCACTGCTGTTATGTCTTGGAAAACATAGCCGCTTTCAAAAGTCATTTCCGTTCCTAATTTATTTTCTGAAGTTTTCTCATCTCTGAACTCTTTTTGATCTGGTACTGTATTACATCTTGAGGCACTCAGAACAGTATGGATACTCCAAGGCTTATTGTGCTTATGTATAACAATCACTTCTGGTCTGTCCAATTTGTCTTTATCTTGACACTAGTGTACAATAGAAAATCACACTGATTCTAGAGAATTGAAGACACTTCCTTGGCCACTGTGCCCTTATACCTACTACTTTATTTTCACCTCTAAGTATTTTCTTCAAGTACCAACTAATTTGCTATGAAGAAAAACTAAAGGGACTTAATTTTTTAATATAAGAATGAGTTTCCAAAGTAAATTTTGTTTGTCACTATAGAAACAAGCAGTTCTTTAAGGGGCTGTGAGGCATTTATTATTTCATGTTTGATTAGTTGTGAAATATTCGAAAGAGATGAACAAGAAGTTCCAGAACAGCTTGAGAATATACTGTCTCATCCCATTCATTAGCACAGTGATGGCAAAAAGCTGGCATCTCAAGGCGGTATTATCCTTCCAATGCATAGGTGCAAAATAATAAATACTATGCAAATAATAATGGAAAAATAAGTTGGTTTTAATTAGCACAACATAAGCTGCAAATACCATTAATGGACTACATTTAATTTGCTAATTGAAACTTCCAGCATGACAGGAACTTATTTCAAACTCTTAACTAAATTCTCAAGCACCTACTAATGGCCAGAGAGAGAAAAAGAGAGAGACAGAGACAGAGAGACAGAGACAGAGAGACAGAGAGAGACAGAGACAGAGAGAGACAGAGACAGAGAGAGAGAGAGAGAGTTCATTGCCTCCAGTACTGTCATTTCAGGATGAGATTGATAGTCAATCTGAGTGTTTTGATCTCTTGATTCACCCCTTCCACTACAAATCAACGAAGGCCCAGGATGAGGGATAACATAGTGGTATGAGGCGATTGATATATATATAAACCTCTGAGTGACCACAAAATGCAGCATCATGTAGAGATATCTGAAGTACTTTAAATGACTTGGCATTGGCCTGTGACCCAAAGAAGTGCTGTGAAGGGGTAGGCTCACAAGCAGTAGGGAAATATCACTGTGGGGCAGTACTGAGTCCAGTACTAGAGGTCAGTACTGGGTCCAGCGTTGTGCAATTTATTAATCAACAATCTGGACGATGGAATAGAGTGCACCCTCAGCAAGTTTGCTGATGACACAAAGCTCGGAGGAGTGCCTGATACCCCAGAGTGCTGTGCTGCCATTCAGAGGGACTTCAACAGGCTGGAGGGATGGGCCGAGAGGAACCTCATGGGGTTCAACCAGGGCAAGTGCAGGGTCCTGCACCCTGGGAGGAATAACCCCAAGCACCAGTACAGGCTGGGGGCTGACCTGCTGGAGAGCAGCACTGCAGAGAGGGACCTGGGAGTCCTGGTGGACAGCAGGCTGAGCATGAGTCAGCAATGTGCCCTTGTAGCCGAGAACACTAATGGTATCCTGGGGCGCATTTGGAAGAATGTTACCAGCAGGTCAAGGGAGGTGATCCTCCCCGTCTACTCATCCCTGATGAGGCCTCCCCTGGAGTATTGTGTCCAGTTCTGGGCTCCCCAGTACAAGAGGGCCATGGGGCTCATGGAGTGAGTCCAGCGGAGGTCTATGAAAACGATTAGAGGACTGGAGAACCCATTATATGAGGACAGGCTGAGAGAACTGGGCCTGTTTAGCCTGAAAAAGAGAAGACTGAGGGGAGACCTCAGTAATGTGTATAAATAAGTGAGGGGAGGGTGTCAAGAGGATGGAGCCAGTCTCTTTTCAGTTGTGTCCAGCAACAGGACAAGAGGGAACAGGCACAAACTGAAGCACAGGAAGTTCCAGTTGAATACAAGAGGACATTTCTTTACCATGAGGGTGGGAGAGCACTGAAACAGGTTGCCCAGAGAGGTTGTGGTGTCTCCTTCTCAGGAGATATTCAGAACCCACCTGGATGCCATCCTGTGCAATGTGCTCTAGGTGATCCTGCTTGGCAGGGGGGTTGGACTAAATGATCTTCAGAAGTCCCTTCCGACATCAGCCATTCTATGATTCTGTGATTCTGTGATGCTGTAGCCAAATTAAATAGAAGAGACCCTAATTTTTCTCATCTGACAAGCCCTCATAAAACCATAAGACCTTCAAAAAATTGCATTGGTTTTATGTGACAAGGCTTTGGTAACATGTTGGAAGCAAGTTACCCCATAAGAGCCAGTTTTATCCCGCTCCAAAGGGACTCACCACTGGCCATAGCTGAGACAGTGAGCAAAATTGGTTGGGCTCTGTGAGAGCATATTTAAGAAGGGGAAAAAACTGCTGTACAACAGCATCTGTGAGAGAGAAGTGAGAAAATGTAGAGGGAAACCGCCCTGCAGACACCAAGGCCAGTGCAGAATGAGGGCAGTCTGTAGCCAGTGAAGAGGGCCATGGTGGAGCAGGCTGTCCCCTTGCAGCCCATGGGTACCCTGGCAGAGCAGATCTCCACTCTGCAACCTGCAGAGGAGCTCATGGTGGAACAGGTAGATCTGGCCTGAAGGAGGCCACAGCCCATGGAGAACTGCCACAGGAGCAGGCTCCATGCCAGACCTGCAGCCTGTGGAGAGAAGCCCACACAGGAGCAAGTGATCTGGCAGGAACTGCCACCTGTGGGGGACCCATGTTGGAGCAGTCCACTTCTGAAGGATGAACCCTGGAGTATGAACCCACATTGGAGCAGTTCTTGAAGAGCTGTTGCCTGTGGGAAGCTGACATAGGATACGTTTGTGAAGGACTGCATCCTATTTGAAGGATTCCATGCTGGAGCGAGGAAAGAGAGTGACTATAATATAGTGTCAGATTATGAAGCATTATGGACTGACCATAACTTCCATTTCCCATTCCCCTGGATTGTTCAAGGGGAAGAGGTAGAAGAGGGTGGATGGGGAGAAGGTGTTTTTAGTTTGCTTTTAGTTTCTTACTGTTCTAGTCTGTTCTACTGCTCTAGTCTAGTAATAAACAATAAATTATATTAATCTCCCTGTTAAGTCTGTTGTGCCTGTTGTGGTAATAGGTGAGTGATCTCCCTGTCCTTATCTCAAACCTTGAGCATTTTTTCAACGTATTTTCTCCCCATCTTCCTTAGATTAGGGGGAGTAAGAGAGCACTTGTGGTGGAGTTTAGATACCCATCAGGGTGAGACCACCACAAAGGGAAGAAAAGGAAATGAGAGTTATCCACCCTAGGTATAATTCCTCAGAGAAGCTAAGAGAAGTCATTAGTTCTGAGTACACAAAAATAAAAAACGTCTTTTTTCCTACAGATTTATATCTTGTGATTGGCGGTGATCAGATTGGAGAATTTTTTCTCCTGGGTGAATAAAATTCATATCTCTCTCCAACTAACATATTTTCTCATATCTATCAAAGGGAAAACTAACCCTTTCTGTAGGAAAAAAATCTACAGATTGTGTTTCTCCTTTACTCAGCTGTGTATTTTCTCAATATTTGGAAGCACCCAGTTATCTGCAAGATTTCTCCTGCTCTGCCAAATTTATTGAAGTCAGTCATCATTTAAAGTGGGTAATTGGTTTTATTTTTTGCATTTTTGGTGGTGGGATGGAGAGAGACAGATGGACATTTGCATACAGAGGATATTTGCATAAATTTCATTTTCTTAGTATACAGCTTCACTTTCTGAAAAAAATATGCCTTTCCTTTTGAATGTCCACGACAGTTTTAAGCAACTGAGCAAGATGTCATTACATCTGATCAACTGAATAATCATCAAGTCACATGTAATCCTTAAGACACATCTGAAATGCCTAGTTATTATGATAATAAGTTCAAATGGATCAGTAGGGGCAAATGAGTATAAGCCTAGAGAAGTCAGTATGAACTCAAGCTGAGCTGTTCAAAGAACTTGGACCTGTAACACCAGTGAAAAGATGTTCCAGATTGACATTCACACCAGAATAAACAGATCAATGATACCAATCAAAACACTAATAACCAAAGTAAGCAAAAACTTGATAAAATTTGAGGTAAATTCTAATCTAATTACATGTACTGTACACACTTAGATATTTCAACGCCAATCTAGTCCTTCACTAGTCCTTAGAAGTTTTATTTATTGGTATGATATTTACAAACAATAATAAATATCTGTGACGTACAGTCATCCTAATGCACTAGACAATTCAGCCCCCCCTACTTTTTTCTTTCTTGTTATGCCCTGAGATAAAACCAGAACAAGGATTTGAGAAAATCTTCAGTAATGTGTCCTTAGTCTCTTTTAACAACATCTCAAAGGGTACCTGAGATTTTTTAAGCAAACCAAGCACTACCAAGAAATTCCCAAAGGCTGTATCTTACTTTTGGGGTATCTAGAGTCCTTAAGCATGTAAGACTTATGAGTGTGTTCAAGAACTTTCCAGAATCTTATGGAACCTCCATTGTTAGGCATTGCTGAATTGTAAACTACAACACTGAAACACCTTTGTATGTCTTGTGATTCCTTTAGGACTTTAATCTACACTACTGAAAACAATGGGAAATTCACCAATGTTATTGTCTGTATGTATTTATTAATGCACATTAGTGGCTTTTATTTATGATCTAATATAATTTCTCTTCAGACATTTATAGCATTATTAAACACTGCAGGCAAGGCAGTTATAGAAATGGTAAAATAATGTAGTTTTCTGTTAAGCTAAAACTGGAAACTGAATGAAGAGAAAATTTGTGTGAAACAAATAGGGAATGTTTTGACATCTGGCAAAACAAACAAAAAAGTAAAATGTTACTGCAAAATAATTTATTTGACTTGAACTTGACAACAAAATCTCATTTATATATCCTATTTACTTAATTTATTTTAATTCTAGGGAAAAAAAGATTTTGTATAAACAAATTATAAACTTTCAAAAGCAAGTGTTTACTTTCAACATAAAGAAATTAAATTGTTAGTCCTATGTCGAAACATAAGACCTTCTTTTCATAAAATAACTTCATGAGTCTTCCACAAACAGTAAACTATAGGTTAGAATAATGAGGTTGATAGAGATCTCTCCAAGCTCAGAGAAAGCACAAGATTTCCTGAACCTTCTTTAAGGGGCTAGAGAGGTTTTTCAAATAAACCAAACCTCACCCCATCCATGAATCTTGAAAACATGAGGAAGATGTATAAGACTAGGTACCATCTGGCAAAGGTCCTTTCCAGCAGTCACTTCAGCCACTACTAGAATCTGCTACCAGTTATTGCAGGTTTTTGCCTTCCATTTAGTCAAACTCTTTAAAGAGTGCTTGGGGAGGGAGAGAGGGAGGCAAAGGGGAGGTATATTTAGAAAAATTCACTGTTTCTTATTCTACAGTCAGTCTGTCTTCCCATAAAACACAGTTGCAAGATATAAACTCCGTCAAGATAAATAACGTCTTCTAGCAGAGAAGAGGCTCCCAAGACAGTGGTAAAGGCAGTGGCCAAAGCTCTCTTAATTGTCTCGGTGTACCCTCGGTAGCCTTAGGTATGCTGGGGATCACTAAGTAAAACAGATTATTTAAAATGTATTGTTAGCAAACTGTATATTTGTTACAGGAACTCTTTGAAGATAGCAGAATGAGAGCCAAATTAAATCTATATCAAGAAGATTGTAACAAAAAAAGAAACATGCATTATGTTGGTTAATATAGAACCCAGGACCATGACAACTTGATGTGGGTAAGGCCTATGAAAACAATTGCAAAACAAATAACTACTATAATTACCAAGTCACTTATCTGGGATTCCTGAAAACAATTAATGGATTCCATACCCACAAAAGGCAATTTAGCACTTACATGTAAGATCAGTTTATGTGACTGGTTACATCATGATACTTTTGCTTCACTCTGTAGTTAAACTTGTCACAAACATTTTTACTTTCCCACTCTACACCCTAAATGGAACTAAGGTAGTGTTTCAATTATTACTAATGATGAGTAATAAGCTACAGCTTATTTTCCCAGGTGATTTACCTCTTTTATGTGGTGATGATGAAGAACTTTTAATTTTGTCACTGTCATAACCTAAGATTTCAACAACAAAAACACAGTAAGAAACTTGCTTGTATAATCAATCTGGTCTTTTAATATGTCTGGGTTGGCACATATTGTGTATCTTTAAAATAAAAACAAAGCTGTATTATATAGGTTTTGAATACAAAGTCTGATGAAAGCTGACACATATATTTTAAATTGCTTGAAATATATAGCATATATCCTAAAACTTTAATATCATTAAGTTATAATAATCTAACTTAATGATATTTAAGACCAAAAAATATATTTAAGAAATGCACCAATGGCTTGTAAAAGTAAGTAAAAGTAAAAATCAAAGATGTATAGGTGCTTAGCCCTAGAATAAACGTTTAAGACCACTACTGATGGGAGTCTACACATTTCAGGAATTTGGACTCAGTAATTTTTAATTGTTTGCTTTTTCTTCTTAAATTTTGTTTTCTGAGATGCTTTTGATGTGGGAAATATCCCAGACATAGATTTCCTGACTCTTCTGAGAACAAAAATCTTCCTGTACATATGCTGGCCTAGTAAAAGGAGGATTGACACAGGGGAAGAAATGTAAAAGACCAATATGTTGATCTGGAAATGCAGTGCTTTTTCTATCCACAATGTAGATAGGCAAGAAAGAACAACCTAATTTCCTGCTGAAGGCACCAGCAAAAATACAGAAATAGGAAAGAGTCGAATCTAATTTACAACTTCTGCTGGCAGGAGATGGGAATTTCTTTTGGTAAAATTAATTTCCAGGATTACAGGTACCTATGGGGTTAATCTTGTCCCACATGATGAACAAGCTTTTAATGGGACAGGGAAAGTTCATTCATTCATCATTAGCCACATCCCAGGAACTATTTTTTGTGTTCTCTTCAAGAGTCAGAAATTGTTCAGCAACCTTAAGAGTCTAAGAATCTGGGGGGGAAAAAACAGACAACCAGCCAGCCAACCAAAAAACCAACCAACCAAACAAAACAAACAAACAAACAAAAAAACACTTTTCTTCAGCTGCGGATAATGAAGATTCACGAGAACAATAGTTATCTAGTCTGACTCTCCACCAGTAAAGTATATTAAATACTCCATGAATTTTTCCAGTCAAAGTTTAAATGCAAGAGAGAGACAGAGCTTCCCCAATTTCTCTTGCAAGAGGCAATTTTACACTCTGATAGGTAACAGGGACTTGGAACACATATTTTAAAGCAGAGAAGTTCTGACGTACACTCAGCTCAACACTGCATCTTTTCAGAATTTTTCCTGCAGTTTTTACTTTTGCCATTGCTATGACATCTTCATGTTAAATTATTTATATCCTATTATTGAATTTACATCCTGTAAATATTAGTATATTCTTATAATGTATCTTCTTGGTTATCATTTAAATATGTTACATATATTATTCAGCTCATCTTTCTCCATGTTATTCTCTCTCGTTTGTTTGTTTGTTTGTTTGTTTTTACTTTTGTAACACTTTTTGTTTCAGACTCCTTCCTATTTCTCAATATTGCTAACTGGTGGAGAGGCAGAACAAATTATACTATTTCAGTGCATGGTCTCAACAATTACATACCAAATCATTATTAACTTACTGATCTGGTCCAATGATGTTTCTCAGGACAGGATGGCACAGTGATTCAAATGCAAGTTGGGGACTCATAAGGTTTGGACTTATTTCTTTGAAATACCAGAGATATCCTCTGTAATCTTAGGCAAATCTTTTAGGGCTAGTGCAAACTTAGCCCATAAGGCAGACCTACACTACATATTGCTGGGAAGAGCAGCAACTTCTGAGTAGCTCACAGCACTACAGGTGCCTCTGCACAACAGCATACTGTTTCATGTTTGGGTCCTCGGTATGGGAAAATGTTGTATTCACACTAATTAGCTATGTTTCTGTATTTCTAATTTTCCTACGTTAGTCAAATTAGAACAGCCATCTCATTGTTCTGTGACTATTTGCTTGGTTGGTTCTTCTCTGGAAGATCCAGGGGCACACTCAGTGAGAATGTTTACTCATCTGTTTTAAAGCTATTGCAGTCTTGTTGCATCTGTGTGAGTCTAACAACTCAGTGTTCATGTGGTTTCAGAAATTAATATGGGAATCTGATCTCCAATCAGATGCAAGGGTATTGGTCTAATTCTGGCACCAGACTAGGGATCTCTATAACACAGTGCTGTGAATAACACAAACATGACCTGTCTAAATGGCAGCTGCTACAAGGTTCAGGCATCTAATGCATACCACTCTTGGGCCTTGGCCTCCTATTCTCCCAGCATGTAGCTTACCACCATCAATTCCTCATTGGAGGTATGTGTAGGGGACAATCTGTTCAAATCACTGAAGAGGAAACACAAAGCATAAGGCAAATCTGAAATCATGTTCGCTTCTAGGACTGACATTCACTTCAGGAAACACCTGCTCAGTCTACATAGAATCTGTAGTCCAGCAGCTGCTTCTTTTTGTAGGTACCAACACCAATTCTTTTTAATAAATGTCCTTTCATAATAACAACCAAGTAGTTAGACCACTTATTCTGGAAAAGAGAAACACAAATGATGGACCTTAATAGCACTCAACTTAGACATTTAAGTAGGACTAAGATATGAGGCCAGGCACCTTAAGCTTCCTCTATAATTAAAGTAAAAAGACAAGCTCCTCCAGGGGATTATTCAGAGCAGTAATTTAACTTTGAGAGACAAGTAAATTATATGCCTAAAGTTAGGAGGACTGAATAACTCTGAACAACCCTTAATAGCGGATGCAATAGCTCAGCTTGAAGAGTTCCTGGCTAACAGTCCGGCAAATATTTAATGTGAGCCCAAGACCTTATTCACCCCCTTAAATAAACACTATTCAATTCATTCATAGGTGGAAGAGAACTTATGGAATTAATAATACTATGTGACATGAAAAGAATTCAGAGCTCAAGATCTAGAATTGTATGGGAGAGCCAAAATTACAACATGGTATACATAAACATCTCAGCTGAACTCTGAATCTAAATTTCACACTGTAACAGAGTTTTGAACTCTCTTTGACACTGAATCTGACCTGTATAATGGTGTCCTGTTATCAAAGATGGACAGATGTGTTATGAACTTTGTTCTGAGAGGTTTAGCACTGATCTTCATAGACCAGTTGAGACCAGTTTCCTCTTACATGGGAACAGTGCTGGAGACATCTATAAGCTCCTAGATATCCGCTCTCGCTCGCTCTCATTTTTTTTTTCATGATTAGACGATTTCATCTATACCTCTAAAGATGATTTCATCTGACCTCTAAAGACTGTCAACAGAAATCATAAGTTTTATAGAATGTATGTATAATTAACAGAAAGTAATAAGGAATTAGCTAAGAATGTGTAATGACAGCCTTAATAGGAAAAAAAGGAGAAGGATTTTTTAAGCTCACATACAATCTCTTCTCCAGTAAGATCCATCACAGACATGAACCGGTGAAGGAAGAAAAGGGAAGGAAGAAAGTCTCATTAAGTCTCCAAGAAATCTGTATCCAAAGAGAGCCACTGAGGCTCACATATGCATGCTACAAATAAATAAATAAATAAACAAAATCCAAGAGTATCTGAAAGTATGCTTCCACCATTAGAAACAGCTGAACATTACTAGACCACACAATGATATAAATCTGATCCAGGTTTGGCCTCTGCAAACAAGCTATAATCCTGTGAAAAGAATAAGAACACACCCTGTGGTGTTCATACATTTATGCCAATTCAAGGAGGACAGTTACAATGAGGTTTCAGTTTCACTGACAGCTGAAATCCTGATGTGGTCCAAAACCTGCTTATACAAAAAAGGTATATGAATTTTCTGAACAAGCTGGAACTGGCAAAGTGAGTCTATACTGCAGCAATATTTATCATTACATTTCAAAAGAATTTGGAATATGAGCCTTATAGCCAGATTAACTGTGTAGTTAAAGCAAAAGATCTGGTAGGTGAAGAGTTCATCAAAATCTCAGGAACTTTAATTCTGAGAGTAACACTTAGTAGATCAGTACTGCTGCATTTACTGTTTTGAAAGATGGTTCCTTTCTAAAGGAACTTTTTCTACTCTGCCCTTATGAGGCTCCACCTGGAGCGCTGCATCCAGGTTTGGGGTCCCCAGCACAAGAAGGATGTAGACCTGTTAGAGTGAGTCCAAAGGAGGGCTACAGAGATGATCAGAGGGCTGCAACACCTTTCCTATGAAGAAAGGCTGTTCAGCCTGGAGAAGAAAAGGCTCTGGGGAGACTTCGTTGCGGCCTTTCAATACTTAAAGGGGTCTTATAAAAAAGAAGGCCTCTTTACTCAGGCAGATAATGATAGGACAAGGGAGAATGGTCTTAAACTAAAAGAAGATAGATTTAGACTAGACATTAGGAGGAAATTCTTCACTATAAGGGTAGTGAGGCACTGGAACAGATTGCCAAGAGAAGCTGTGGATGCCCCATCCCTGGAGGTCTTCAAGGCCAGGCTGGATGAGGCCTTTGCCAACCGGATCTAATGGGTGGCATTCCTGCCTATGGCAGAGGTGTTGGAGTTAGATGTTCTTTATGGTCCCTTCCAACCCAGGCCATTCTATGATTCTGATTCTAAAGAATTCTTATTAAAGAGGTTAAGCAGTTATAAATATAGATGGCTGTTTAGTTTATCTGGAATTACATTTTATTTTAATATTCAGAGTAATGGAGAATATTTATTTCTGAAATCAAATATGTTTTCCATATTGGATTCCCTATACGAATACCCACAATCTTTATTCATTTTCTTCTCTGTCCTTTTTGCCCAATTAATTTGAACTCTCTTCTGCAGCTGCAGCAAAGACTAATTTTAGTACTAGTTAAAACACTCAGCTAGGAAGTTCTGTCTACACAGATGTAGCCAATGTTTGGTTTTCTTACCAGTGAAAAACTTCCTACCGTTATGTTAGTGCAGCCTAGAAGAGAGACAGAGTAGGAGGAACATCTGATGCCTTACATCAATTCATTATATTCACTTCAGGTCAAGTGAGTATCACTTTTAACAAAGTAACTACATGTAAACTACATGTACTTTATAGACTGCAGTTACTAATCTTCCTGTATTGGGTTTCCTATCTGTAAAAATAGGAATAAGAGTATCTTCAAATAATTATGTTTAATATAGTTTCCTTGCAGAAATGTCGTAGGGTTAAATGTTCTGGAGATTTTGAGATGCCCATATATTATGTGCGAGAGACAATTAAGAGACTTCAAGAGACAGGAAATCTAAAGCTTCATGGTTTTCTGTGCCACTCTCTCAATCTTGAGTTGATTTGCTTTATATTATTGGTTTTCAGAATTACAGTTTCCCATTCCTCTCTCATTTTTATTTTTTTTTAAATGTATATATGTGTGTAAATGTACACATATGCTGTTTCATTCTGCGGTACGTCATAATTTCCCTAACCACTTTTTGCCTTTCTAGCTCACATTTCCATGCTATCACAGTCCTTATATATATGTACATACACATATATCTATATATGAAACATATCAACCAGTACTCATTCGTGAGTTTTATTAACATGCCATTAGTCCACTTTCCAGATCATTAGCAAAGACATTAACTATTACAGAACTTAACATTGTTGATTCTTCTCCATACTATTATTTGTTTTCTGCCATTCAAGACAATGCTATTTACAACTAATATTCATTAATAAACCTTCAAACAACTTCTTTAATCCACTTTCTTTTTTTTTACATGGGTTGTTTAGAATTAAGTTTCAGTAAAAGATTGTTTATTTGTTTGTTTCTTCCTTATGCAATACTGAATGTTTGACTAACATCAAAGTCTATTTCACATATTTCATTTGTTCTATCACCTAATATTTGGCCCCTTAGATAGGGTCAATTGTATGAAAGATGGTTACAGTAGATCACAGAATTGGAGAACCATTAAGGTTGGAAAAGACCTGCAAGATCATCTGGTCCAGCAACCTCACTACCACCAATATCACCCACTAAACCACATCCCTAAGCACCACATCCAACCTTTCCTTAAACACTCCCAGGGATGGTGACACCACCACATCCGTGGGCAACCCATTCTAATGCCTGACTACTCTTTCTGAGAAGAAATGTCTCCTCATTTCCATCCTGAACGTCCCCTGGCGCAACTTGAGGCCATTCCCTATAGTCCTAACACTAGTTACCTGTGAGAAGAGGCTGACCCCCAGCTCCCCACAACTTCCTTTCAGGGAGTTGTAGAGAGCAGTAAGGTTTCCCCTGAGCCTCCTCTTCTCCAGACTAAAGAACCCCAGTGCCCTCAGCTGCTAGTCATAGGACCTGTGTTACAGACACTTCACCAGCTTCATAGGCCTTCTCTGAACATGCCCCAGGGCCTCAATGTCCTTCTTGTAGTGAGGGGCCCAAAACTGAACTCAGTACTCGAGGTGCAGCCTCACCAGAACACGGTACATTTACCACAACCCTTTGAGCCCTGCCTGTCAGCCAATTGCTCACCCATCGCATGATGTTTTTGTTTAGCTGTATGCTGGATATTTTGTCCAGTAGGATCCTATGGGAAACCGTGTCAAAAGCTTTGCTGAAGTCAAAAAAGATCACATCAGCTGGTTTCCCTTGATTGACTAGATGGGTGATCTTATCATAAAAGGAAATCAAATTTGTTAGGCAGGACCTACCCCTCATGAACCCATGTTGGCTGGGCCCAATGACTGCATTGTCCCCCAGGTGCACTTCAATAACTTCAAGGATCATCCTCTCCATAATTTTACCAGCCACTGACGTGAGACTGACAGGCCTGTAATTGTTAGGATCTTCTTTCTTACCCTTCTTGAAAATTGGCACAACATTTGCCAGCTTCCAGTCCAATGGGACCTCTCCAGATTCCCAAGATCGTTGAAAAATAATTGAGAGGTCCCGCTATGACGTCAGCCAGCTCCTTAAGCACCCTGGGATGAATCCCATCCGGACCCATGGACTTGTATGGATCCAGGTGGAGCAGCAATTCCCGCACACATTCAGGGTCGGTTGGGAGTTCGTCATTCCCACCGTCATGGTCCTCCAGCTCAGGGTACCCTGGGTCCCGAAGCCCATCATCAGTGTTGAAGACAGTGGTGAAGAAGGCGTTAAACATCTCTGCTTTGCCTATGTCATTGTCTGTGAGGAGACCCTCCCCAACTAGTAGCGGACCTATGTTTTCTTTGGTTCTCCTTTTTCTGTTCACATATCTGAAAAAAAACTTTTTTATTGTCTCCCACAGACATGGCCAGCTTCAACTCTAGTTGGGCTTTGGCCACACGAATTTTCTCCCTACAAACACGAACAGCATCCCTGTATTCCTTCCTTGTCACCTGACCCTCCTTCCAGCAGCCGTACACTTCCTTTTTTCGCCTAAGCTCCAGTAGAAGTTCCCTGGTCAGCCAGGCCGGCCTTCTGCCCCGCCTGCCTGACTTCCGATATTTTGGAATCGCCTGATCTTGTGCTTTTAGGAGGCAGTGCTTAAAGACTGACCAGCACTGATGGACGCCAATGCCTTCAAAAGCAGTTTCCCAGGGGACCTTGCTGACTAGTTCCCTGAGCAGCCTGAAGTCTGCTTTCCCCATATCCAGGGCTGAAGTTTTGGTGACAGTTTTCCTTCTGTCACCATGAATTCTAAACTCAACCACTTCATGGTCACTATGACTGAAACAGCCGCCAATTGCCACGTCTCCCACAAGACCCTCTCTGTTCTCCAGCAACAGATCTAGGAGGGCACCTTTCCTAGTTGGCTCTCTTAGCACCTGCACCAAGAAGTTACCATCTAGGTGATTTATGAACCTCCTGGACTTGCTCGTGTCAGCCGTGTGGTGATCCCAGTTGACGTCTGGCAAGTTGAAATCCCCCATAAGTACTAGGGGAGTTGATCTCGAGGCATCTCTTAGGTCTGCAAAGAATAATTCACTGGCGTTGTCGTCCTGGCCAGGTGGTCTGTAACAGACTCCCACAACGACATCCCCTTTATTTGTTTGTCCCTTAATCCTTACCCAGAGGCTCTCAACTTTGCCATCACCAACTTGAAGTTCCACACAGTCCAGCCCATGCTTCACATATATAGCCACCCCACCACCTCGCCTACCCTGCCTGTCCCTCTTGAAGAGCCTGTAACCATCTATTGCAACACACCAGCCACAGGATTCATCCCACCAGGTTTTGCTTATGCCGATGATGTCATAGCTGTGGGACTGGGCCAAGACTTCTAGCTCATCCATTTTATTCCTCATACTGCGTGCGTTTGTGTAGAAGCACTTCAAATGCGCCTCCCTACACGCAACACCTTGTGTAGATGACTGGAGGGCCTCACTAGAACACAGTCCCTCTGATTCTAGCACACCATCCCTTAGCTCATCACCAGCATGCCTGGTTTTATCCCCTTCCCCCTTCAACTCTAGTTTAAAGCCCTATCTATCAGCCCTGCCAACTCCTGAGCAAAAATCTTCACCCCTCTCTGAGAGAGGCGCATCCCATCTGTTGCCAGCAGGCCTGGTGTCGCGTAGACCTTCCCGTGATTGAAAAACCCAAAATTCTGCCAGTTGCACCAGTCCCGAAGCCACATGTTAATCTGATGAGTCTGTTTGTCAGCATCGATCCCCCCTATCGGAAGGACAGAGGCAAACACAACCTGTGCTCCTGATCCTTTAAGTAGTCACCCCAAAGCCCTAAAGTCCCTTTTGATCGCTCTTGGACTTCTCGTTGCTACCTCGTCATTACCAGCCCGAAAGACCAGTAGCGGGTAGTAGTCGGTGGGCCGTACCAGGCACTTGACTTTCTTAGCAAAGTCTCTCACCCGAGCCCCAGGGAGGCAACAGACTTCCCTGTGTGTTGGTCTGGTCGGCATATTGGGTCCTCTGTCCCTTTCAAAAGGGAGTCCCCCAAGACAATAACCCTTCTTTCTTTTTTGACAGTTGATGTAGCAATGCGGGGGATAGGTTGCCTTGCCTTAGGCATCCTCTCCAACTGGGACGGCCTATCATTGTCCTGGTTTCAGTTACGACAGAGTTAATTTTCCTCCTAGTAGCTGGCAGGGTGCTATGTTTTGGATTAGGATGAGAAGAGCGCTGATAACATGCTGATGTTTTAATTGTTGCAGAGCAATGCTTACACCAAGCCAAGGACTTTTCAGCTTCTCGCTCTGTCCTGCTAGCGAGCAGGCTAGGGATGCAGCAGGAGCTGGGAGGGGACAGACCCAGGACAGCTGACCCAAACTGGCCAAAGGGGTATTCCCTACCATCTGACGTCATGCTGAACAATATATAGGGGTGGCTAGCCGGGGGTGGAGGGGGGGGGGGCGGCTGCTCGGGGATAGGCTGGGCATCGGTCAACGGGTGGTGAGCAATTGCATTGTGCATCACTTATTTCGTACACATTATTACTATTAATACTATTATTATTATTATTATTATTATTGTTATTATTTTTCCTGTCTTAATAAACTGTCTTTATCTCAACTCACAGACTTCACTTTCCCGTTTCTCTCCCCCATCCCGGAGAGGGAGGGGGGAGAGTGAGCGAACGGCTGTGTGGTGTTTGGCTGCCAGCCGGGCTAAACCACAACAATCATCTACTTCATTGTTCTGACTGTCGTGTTCTAGACCCTCATACCTGTTATATAAGGGTGGATGGGAAGGTGAGGTGGGCAGGGACAGGGCTCGCCTACCACCCCAAACAGGAACCTGCCTCCATTCCCCCACCTTGTCCTAGGTCTCCTCCTACTGCCTGGTGGGATGAGGGAGCTTTTGTCTTCTGCGTAGCAGGAGACATTTGTGCTATGGCAGGCTCGTGAGTCTGTCTCAGAGAGGGTAGAGTACACCTCCACCAGTCAATTTCCCTCTCTGACTCCCTGATGCTCCTGAGCCTGCTCACCTCCTCCTGAAGCTCCGCTACCTGGCTGAGCAGCAATTCAATCTGGGCACACCTCCCCCAGGCATAGCCCTCGCTGCTGCTGTCGGATACCGACAGAAGACTCGGGCACACACTGCAGCCCAAGACCTGGATGGCTGCCTGTTTCCCCGAGCCCTCCGTCTGAGTGGCCACATTGGTGACTGCGGCTGGAGAGGCCGCAAGAGATGCGGAGGCCATGGTTTTCTGCCTGGTTGATACCATGACCAGGTTCCTCGCAGGCAGGTTACAAGTACCGAAGGGAAAGACTGCTGCAAAAGAGTGGCGAAGGGACCTTCCTGTTCGCCCTGCCTGTGCGAACTGCCACACAAACTGCCGCACCCCGCCCTTCTGACGTGCCACGCCCTGTTTGCCCGCCCTGTTCACCACGCTCCTGGTTGCTCGCGCTCCCTAGGGGCTGCTTTTGAACGGCCGGGGAGGGGGTACTGCTGGCTCCGCCTACGCCTCGTCAGCCTCCCTCGCAAGGGCTGCCGGGTCCTGGCAGCTCCCTCGGCTGCTTTGAGTGGCTTCGATGCTGAAAAAAAAGCCCTGCCTGTCTCGATCCCCCGCTCCGCTGCAGAACGCGTCTGCCCAAGAGCTGATCGCCTCAGCAAGATAATGGAAAGCAGCCCAGCGATCACATCTGCCAGCTCGCTCATCACCCTCGGGTGGATCCCATCTGGCTCCATGGACTTGTGACAGTCCAGATGGAGTAGCAGGTCTCTAATTGTTTCCACCTGAGTCATGGGGGGTTATTCTGCTCCCCGTCCCAGACTTCTAGATCAGGAGTCTGAGTATCCCAAGGATAAGTGGTCTGACTAATAAAGACAGATGTAAAGAAGACATTGAGAATCTCAGCCTTTTCCTTATCCTTAGTACTCATGTTCCCCACCATGTCCAGTCAAGGATGAAAATTCTCCTTGGCCCTCCTCTAACTGTTAATGTGTTTGTGAAAACATTTTTTGTTATCCTTAACCACAGTGGCCAGGTTGAGCTCGTGATGAACTTTAGCCTTCCTGATTTTCTGCCTGCATATGCTGGCAGCTTCCTTGTACTCTCCCTGAGTTGTCTTTCCCTTCTTCCACTGGACATAACCCCCTTTTCTCTTGGGGACTCAGCAATGGGTGGGTTGAAAAGGACTTCTGGAGGTCATGTGGTCCAGCACTCCTGCTCAAGCAGGATCATGTACAGCAGGTTGCCCAGGACCATGTTCAAATGACTTTTTAATATCTCCAAGGAGGGAGACTACGCAACATCTCGGGGCAACCTGTGCCACTCAGTCACACGCATAGTGAAAATGTGTTTGCTTATGTTCAGAGAGAACCTTTTGTGTTCTGGTTTGTTCCTAATGCCTCTTGTCCTGTCACTGGGCACAACTGAAAAGAGGCTGGCTCTGAATGCCATCCTGCACAACGTGCTCTAGGTGATCCTGCTTTGCAGGGGTGTTGGACTAAATGATCTTCAGAGGTTCCTTCCAACCTCAGCCATTCTATGATTCTATGATTCTTTGCTGTAAAGGAGAACAGAAATATTGCTTGCTCAGGTACAACTTGGTGCCCACCAGGACCCCTAGGTCCTTTTCCACAAAGTTGTTTTCTAGACGGTTCACACCAGGATGTAGTAGTGGATGGGATTATTCCTCCAGACTATTGAGGTTCCTCTAGACAGCAGCATGAGACTGGTATATCAGCCACTCCTCACAGTTTTGTATAATCAGCGCGTTTACTGAGAGTCTGCTCTCCCCCACCTTTAATGATGATTACTAATGAGGTCAATAATGAAGATGTTGAACATGACTGGATCCAATATTGGCTGCTGGGATATACCCGAGTTAGTGGCCTCCAGCTAGGTTTTATGACAGTGATCACTATCCTCTGGGCCTGGCCATTTAGCTTTTCAGTCCACTTCACAGACTGCTCATTTAGCAGTCACACTTCATTACCCTTTCTATGAGGCTATTAACAGGAGACAGTGTCAAAGTCTTTACTGATGTCTAGGAAGAAAATATCCATTTCTCTCTCCTCACCTACCAAGCCAGTCACTTTATCAGAAATTGTTATATGCTACATCCATCATCAATGACTTCACCTTTGTGAATTCATGCTGACTACTCCCGATCAAGTTCTTCTTGTGCTTGGAAATAATTTCCAGAATTAGTTGCTCTGTCACCTTTCCAGGGATTGAGATGAAGCTGACTGGCCTGTCATTCCTTGGATCTTCCTTATTGCCCATTTTGAAGATAGGACTGATTTGTTTTTCTCCAGTCCTCAGCCAACTTTCCCAAAGATTATTGAGAATGGTTTCACAATGACATCAGCCAGCTCCCTCAGCACTCATGGATTCACCCCATCAGGGCCTCCGGGCTTATGTATGTCTCATTTGCTTAAATATTCTTAACCTGATGGTCTTCCACCAACAGTAAGTCTTCGTTGCTCCAGCCTATCCCCCTGGTCTTTGGGACCTGGGATTTCTGAAGGATGGTCTTGCAATTAAAGGTCGAGGACAAGAAGACATTCAGTATCTCAGTTAGACACCTCAGTTAGAGACCTCAGCTTTCTCCATCTGTGTCACCAGGTTCCCTTCCCCAGTTAGCAGCAGGCTCACATTCTTTCTAGACTCCTTTTTCACACATATTTACAAAAACCCTTCTTTTTCCTTTTGACTGTTGCGGTTCAACCTGGCCAGCAGCTAAGCACCACACAGCCATTCACTCACCCTCCCCCCTCCCTCTCTGGGATGGGGGAGAGAAACAGGAAAATGAAGCCTATGGGTTGAGATAGAGATAGTTTAGTAAGACAGAATAATAATAATAATAATAACGATAATAGTACCATTAATAATAATGTGTACAAAACAAGTGATGCGCAATGCAATTGCTCACCACCCGCTGACCGATGCCCAGCCTATCCCTGAGCAGCCGCCTCCCCCACCCCCCGGCTAGCCACCCCTATATACTGTTTAGCATGACGTCAGATGGTATGGAATACCCCTTTGGCCAGTTTGGGTCAGCTGTCTTGGGTCTGTCCCCTCCCAGCTCCTGCTGCACCCCTAGCCTGCCCCCTGGCAGGACAGAGCAAGAAGCTGAAAAGTCCTTGGCTTAGTGCAAGCATTGCTCTGCAACAATTAAAACATCAGCATGTTATCAGCACTCTTCTCATCCTAATCCAAAACATAGTACCCTACCAGCTACTAGGAGGAAAATTAACTATATCCTAGCTGAAACCAGGACAACATCCTTCACCATTTCCAATACTAGGTGGACTTCAGTTTTCCTAACTGCATCTCTGAATGCTTGAACAAAGTCTCTGTATTCCTCCCAAGTTACCTGATCACACTTTCTGTATACTTTCTGTTCATTTTGAGTTTTGCCAAGAGCAGTATGTTCATAAATACAAGCTTCTTGACATTGTTGCCATATAAAACAACATATTATAAACATATATATGTATATTATGTAAATACACACGGCTTTTTCTTGACACCTTTGCCTTTTGAAGCTTTTAATGGTTTGGAAGATTTTGCAATAAGGAAAGTTAACTATTGTATTAAATTTCCAGTTGATCTACCATTATATTATATTAGATTTCCAGTAGATATTTATTTACCTCCCAGTTTTGAATCCAGGCTTATCACTGTTCTGTAAGAGGTATTTTTTAACTACTATGTGATCTATACAATAAAAAGCGAACAAGTAAAATATTATAGCCTACTTTCTACCCCAGAATGGTGTATACAATCCCTATATTCCAGCTGGAGAACTGTTCTTAAACAACAGCCTTCTTAATATTTAAATCACAATTAAATCACTGATAATTTTGAGAACATTTTTAGACCTACTAGGTGTTAAGACAAATATCATTAGTAAAACTGTTTCACTGTCTTTCATTAGCAGCTTTTCATATTTTAAATAATATTTAACATAATATAGGACACTATCTGATTCATGCAGCCCTGATAGCTGAGTGAAACACCATCTCTACTGCTTCTGGCAGAACATTATAACTAAGATCAGTGAAGTCTCTGATGAAGTCTCACAAACAATATTTTTCATTATATATAAGACTAATCATGTTGTACTAAACTGTTTTGTAGAATTTTATTAACTACTCAGATAATTCTGTGTGTTTCCGATAAGCCTTTATTTACCTGATGCTTAAAGGAAAAATGTGACAGAGATTGGTATTTGTGTTTTTGTTTATTTGTATGTGCATGTAAATTGTGTTGTATGTAAAGCATTAAAAGTAAAAATCAAAGAGGGCAAATATTTTAAAGCAATTGTATACAACAAAAAGAAATATGGGAATAAATAAAAGAAATGTAAATCTGAAGGATTTTTTTTCCTTTTTTTTTTTTTTTTTTTTTTTTTTTACAAGCGTACATAGAGGAGTTTGGGGACAGGCTTATTTCTGTTGTGGTTTAGCCCCAGCAGGCAGCTAAGTACCATGCAACCACTCATTCACTCTCCCAAGGTGGTGTGGGGGAGAGAATCAGAAAGGTAAAAGTGCGAGTACTCATGGCTTGAGATAAAGACAGTTACTAGGTAAAGCAAAGGCCACACACACAAGCAAAGCAAAACAAGGAGTTTGTTCACTACTTCCCATTGGCAGCCAGGTTTTCAGCCACTTAAAGTAAAACAGGACTCATCACATGTAATGGTTTCTTGGGGAGATAAATGCCATCACTCCAAACGTCCTTCCCTTCCCCCTTCTTTACCCTAGCTTTTGTTGCTGAGCATGATGCCACATGGTATGAAATATCCATTTGGTCAACCTGGGCCAGCTGTCCTGCTGTGTCCTCAACATCTTTTGCACCCCCAGCATCCTCACTGACAGGGCAGCATAAGACACAAAGTTCTTGACTCAGTGTAAGCACTCTTTTGCAATACCTAAAAACATGGGTTCTTACCACCACTATTTTTTGTCAAAAAAAACCAAAACACAGCATCATACAAGACTCTTTGAAGAAAATTAGCTCTATCCCAGCCAAAACCATGACAACTTCCTACATCAGGTCTCTCTCAGCATTACAGTAGGTTCAAAGACCTGTGGTTTAGAGTCTGTCTTAGGGCACCTCTCTGCTATAGTCACCTCATCAGCTGGCTATATGGGTTACTACTCTATATTTGCTTTAAAAAAGCAGAACCTGTGCCACGGAGCCACACAGATATCAGTACCGAGCTAGCCCACACTGAGCCAGCTTGTGCATAGGTACCAGTGCTGCAGTCAGGGTGGAGTTTGTGTTTTAGCTATTTCCCCATGGTAGGAGATGCAGTCACTCTGAAGAGCTGGATGTGATTCTCCTTGCTCAGCCAATTGGCTGCAGCTGGCAACTTGATTACAGCATGAAGTTATCCTCAGGAGATGAAAATACTGTGTAAAAGCAAAAGCAGCTCCTTAATCCAGCACTGTAAGGCTGGAAGCTGAAATCAGGCAAATTTGATTTAATGTTAAAGCATATGTGTAAACAGTGATGGTGATCAGTTACTGCAACAGAGTATCAAAGACACATATTCTACATGTCGATAGGTCATGTGCTTGATGTTAGTGGATGCCTGTCTAGAAGATGCCCAGAAGTAAATGAGTGGAACTGAAGACAAATACACTGAGGTTGAAACAAGGTGCTCTGATGGCTCCTTCTGATAGGAATACAAACAGAAAGGTCTGCTAGAAGAACTCAAAATTCTGCATTAACAGTTCTGACTGAAAGATCTCTGAGTAATTTGAAATAGTCATTTGTAATTGTTACATAGCACTTCGATTTCCAGAAGAATGTCAGTCTACTCCTACAAGGACACAGACAGCTATTCTTCTGGAAAAAAGACAGTCCACTTTTAAATGCAACCTCACTTCCCTGCTGTGTCATGCTATACCCGACAGTGCTTCTTTTTTCATAAAGATGTCTAGACATCTGCTAATGCTTATTGCTTTGATGACAACTTATTCCATATGTGTCCTGTTTCAAAGAAATTACACTTCTTGAAACTCTGGCATTTGTTCAGGTTTCTATCTTTCAGATTGTGTATGTTCTTATTCTCCTTCTTGCTCCTGATCTGTGACCATTTGAAATTCAGAAGATCAGTTGATCATAAAAGTGCCCATTCTAATGCTTTGATTCCATTTTCCCCTGCACCTCTCTCACACCTGGTTCGGCTAGAAATAATTTTATGAGAGAACTTCAGTTCTGTCTATATGGTCTTCCTCTATTCCCTGCCTACGTTCCTGCCTCCTTCCGTGCTTTCCTGTCTCTTTTTCCCTTATTCACATCTCTGTGTGTCCAATCTTTCCCCACCATTTTTGCTTTAATCCCTCCTCTGAAATGGTAGGTGATACTGGCGAGGTGGGTGATTTAGAGTAGGGGATCTGTGAGGATGCAATTCTTCTCACCTCCTGAGCAGCAGCTGCTGTCTTCAGAGGAGATGCTTAGACTTCACAGTGAGAGGGCCTGATCCCTTCTCCACTTGCTTGTGTTTTGCTCTGGTGCCCTGATGTCTATGAAAGAGCAGCTGAGGCCAAGGAGGGAAAGGAGCCAGGCAATGTAGGCCTGGGTTTGCTAGGATATTCTGGAGCAGTTTGATAACAGCAGTGTATTTCCTGATTGCACCTTTGCTTTCATCTAGATTTCTCTGTTGGCTCTATTTTCAAGCAGAATATCCCAGGAGTTACTAAACTTCAAATCTCCCTTACCCCCACACTCCTCAACAAACCAAACAAACCTGCCTATTGAGTTTATTTATGTCAACTATTTTATAGAGAGATCTGTGTTTATGCAGTGACAGCAAGATGTTAAGTGAGGAAGTGTTCCAAAAAGATTTCTGTGGAAGCTTCTCAGCATTGTTTGATGCCCCGGAGAGGTTTCTGGTGCTAACGTGACTCCAGTTCTCTGAGTAATGCTTTCTTTAACAATACTGCCAAGTGTTAATTAAAAAAGAAATGAGAGGTAGTTCTCTGTCCTGGTTGTAGATCTGCATTATAATTGTGTTTGCCAAGTCATTTTGAATTAAAAAAAAAAAAAAAAAAAAAAAAAGTGAGAGGGAGAAAGACTCTTGTGCTTTAAGAACATGTTGTAAATTTACATGTTATATATTATGCCCTGAAAATGTTTTGAAAAGACAAAAATAGAAGAGGACAGTCATAACACCTATGCTGACTAATATTTTTCACTAGATATTAATTTGTGGACATTAACCCCTTTTAATTGACCTTTAGACATATGATTAGACAAACAGTGAGCTCTGCTGACCAGTGCATACACAGTTAGCAAATAACAAGGTGAGGCAGAACTGCTTTAATCTCATTTCATCCCTGAGACTTTATCACCATTTGGCCTAGTTCCCTTTGTCCATCCAGAGATAACAACAGCTTTATTTGGCAGTGAATTAAAGAACCAAGTAGCTTTACTTTGTAATATAGGTCAAACAAAAAACAGCACATTTGTTGTTGGGTTTCTTGACAAACAAAATGCTTGGAGTTTTTAGGGGCAAAGCAATTGCAAAGGATTCAAGATTTTCAGTCTGTTAAAAATGCAAAATATTTGAAAGGTTTTAATTGAAGCCAGACAGACTGTCTTGTGGCATTTCACTGTGCCATCGGGCAGGAGATCAAAGTTTAAATTCCTGACTGGCTGGCAAAGACTAGGAGCAATGTGAAGACAGGATGTTTGGCCACTGTATGGGATGCTTCCCCTCATGATAATTTTAAATAACTCCCATTTAAACAACTTCCAACACTCCAGAGCAAAAACATGGATAAGAAGGAAAATGAACCTTATTTCCTCTTCTCCTGTCTCCACACAAGTGACACCACTGCTAATCTTCATGTGAAAAAGGAGAAATGAATTACATCAGATATCTTCTTTCCCTTCCCAAATGATCTTTTCAAAGAAACATCCCATTTTCTGACTGTCCAAAAGTCAGAAAACTAATCTAATTCATATGTCATTAAGTACCTACTAGTCAACCTGATTTGCCCCAAAATTTATCCATTAAGCAGCCCAGAACTGATAAATTCTGTGATTTTCAAGATTAGTAAAGCCATCTCTCCCTGTGGACCAGAAGTGTATTATCTCATTTGATGTTACACTAGTTTATTTCAGGACATGCTGCATCGCATGAAACTTAACGTATCCCAGAGCCTCACACAACACTTAACAGGCTTTATTAGAATTGTGATATATATCAGTTCTTTAAAAGTGTGTGCATGCAAGTATTATACATGAGCAACAAAAAATATGTACTATAATTTCCACTTGTACAAGCCCTTGTAGTCAGCATTTCACCATTGACTCTATACTCGGCAATCTGACCCAAATGGGAGTGCTGTAAATGATGTTTGTACTTTCTAAATATGACCCACTGCTTATAGGCGATCTTGATCTGCAGAAATCTGTCAGAAAAATGGGAAAAGAGAAACTGTAGGTAAAGTAGATTTTGAGGTCTTTTTGTTTCGATTTGATTTTTAGCATAAATAAAATTAAATTTCTTTCTGGGGTGGTGAGAAAGGGAAAGGAAAATAATAGTTTAGTATCTCTGATTTATTGCTGGGACAACCTAACTAATGGGGCTTATACTAAAGATAAAGAGCTATACTAAAGGTAAAGAGCTCTTTCCCTCTTCTTCAGAGGTACTTGGAAAGAAATCTTCAGCTTGATAAGTAAGGGGCTGATCACTGCATCAGAGCTTCACCAGAGAGATTTCACCTTTTCACCTCTGATATTTTACTGTAATCTTTGCTTCTACATATATTAAACAAAACAAAACAAAACAAAACAAAAAACTATTTGGAATATATAGAGAAATATTTTTAAATGATTATCTCAGGAATCTAAATCTACAATAATGCCAATAATACACCTGTTCTTTAAAATTTTACTTTTAGTGGTCTCAGTTTTGGGGAGCAAAGAAGCGTATGTAAGGAGCTTAGTGCTTGTTAGCTTCTGATATGCTATTAATCATTATACCACTAGATTTCAGAATGAGGTTCTTCAATCAGAATAAGCAGATAGATTAAGGTTGATGGTTTTGATACCACACACACATAATCCAAGGGGTTTATGTAGCTTCTTACACTGCTCTGTGCAAATACAGAATAGAACTCAGCAAACAGCACATTTAGAAAGAAGACACACACCTGGTAGTAGTAGATCCTACTGTTTCTCTCCAACAAAGTGGCATATTTCTGGTTTATATGAAAATGTCATCTGTAGATGTAGATAATTTAGGATGTTAAAAATATCAGTGACTAAACAGAAACAAAGAATATTACACGTGTCAGACTTGTCTTAAAAAGCTAGGAAGTGTGTCTGATAATTTCTATTTTTTTTATCTCTTAGGGTCTATCAAACAACATGGATGGAGCCACTGGATCAACTCATGTAGAAGCAAAATTTGAGATATGACTCTGAGAAGAAATGTAAACAGAAAGAAATGAATTAAAACAAAAACATATAGTCATTATGAAAAGAAAGAACAACCTTTTCCAAATGTATCTCCAGTTAATAATTTAAAATCACTTCAGACAAATTTCTATTCCTCTCCTTTGCTAACATTCAGCTAAGCTAAACACATTTGCTGAATTATTCCAGGAAAATAATACTGTGCCTGCAGTTTTTAATGATAGAACAAAATACATTTCATTGTGTGCAATGAGTCAGACTGGTTTAACTTCAGGGATGGGGTTCAGCTTCCAGACTGAGAAATAGAGCATAATCATAGATAACTTAGGTCATTTGAGGTGCCTTACAGAATCACACATTGCTTCCAGTTTCTGCTCATGTATATCCTATAAGAAACAGCTACTGAAAGATTTGAAATTCAATTAGAATATGACAAAAATTTTAAAATGTCACATTTTTGAATATTATTTGCATAGGAAAGTTTGGTTAAATGTTACTTGTTTATCCCCTATATATATATCTCTGATATATCATATAGATACACGAGGCATATAGATTGGTATCTAAGTAAGTTGTAGAATTGTGTTTTTGAACAGCATGAGATCAAATAACACATCCATCCTTATAAATCTAGCATTTCGTTCCATCAGGCTGCTCACAGTGCAGGTCTGTAGCTTCATGCTCCAGTCTAAAGTCACTGGCTGCTCAGCAGGGGCACCTAGGCTAGGCCAGTGAGACACTGTGGAGCCTCCTGGCTCCATTCCTTGCTCCTAAAAATGAAGCTCTGATCTGTCTCCAAAACAGGGCTGGGTCTCCGCAGTGCAATTTAGACCTTTTTTTTTTTTTTTTTTTTTTTTTTCCCCTCAAAAATTATTCATACAGATCTATTTGTTATGAATCAGCCTCAAAACACAATAGGTTTCCACATAATTATTCAGGTGACTCAAAAGAAAGCTTACTTCATTAAGAAATGTTATTTGACTTCAGTCATGAAGTAGGATAGCAAAGGTAAAGTGATACAATATAAAAAAGATACAGCCATTTTGATGAGGAATTTTGAGGTGAAACTGAGAGAAAGAAAGTATGGAAAAAGACTTGTAATGAAGTACACGTTTGATAGGATATGTTAAGGTTGCTAAAGCTCAGACTCTTAGAACTAGCTAGTAGTTTTCATGTCTTCATTTTGGTGTTTAGCTAGCAAATCTTCAGTTGGGATCTGGAAAATCATTAGTATTTTCAAAATTCTATGCAAAAAGTGTACTGATATTTTTCCCTTCCCTTCCCTGGCCTTCCCTGGCCTTCCCTGGCCTTCCCTGGCCTTCCCTTCCCTTCCCTGGCCTTCCCTGGCCTTCCCTTCCCTTGCCTTCCCTTCCCTTCCCTTGCCTTCCCTTCCCTTCCCTTCCCTTCCCTTCCCTTCCCTTCCCTTCCCTTCCCTTCCCTTCCCTTCCCTTCCCTTCCCTTCCCTCTCCCTTCCCTTCCCTTCCCTTCCCTTCCCTTCCCTTCCCTTCCCTTCCCTTTTTTCTCCCATGTAATACTCAAAAATGTCCTTATATGTGCTTCACAGTTGTCTAAAATGTACCTGAACTACTCATGTGTCTTAGTTGCAGGACTAACGCATGTCATTATAGGACTTCTGGATTTCTACATTTATTTCTGCAAATGGCTTAATTCAAACCTTGTCAGGCATTTCAAAAAAAAAAAAAAAAAAGTGAAAGAAAATTATTTTCTATTCATTCTCAGAAAACTATCACCCCCCCACCAAAAAAAAAAAAATATATATATATATATATATATATATATATACATATATATATATATATATATCTGACAGCTCTGACTTCAGAATGTTGAAAAGAAAAATGGTTTTAGGTTATGGTCATGCCAAATCTGGGGAAGACTGGCATTGTTGACTGTCTCTTCTTCAATTAACTCAGACCTGTAAGATTGACATTATTGTTCATGCTAATCATACATATCTTTAAAAAAAAAAAAAAAAAAAAAAAAAAAAAAAAAAGGAAAAAACCAAAAAGGGAAAAATTAAGGAATAATATGACATAAAAAAAGCAGACAGCTTTGTAGACAAGAGGATAATTGTTCACCTTTGAAGTCAATGTTGCTCCTTTTTATAGGTAAAATTGTACCATTTGCAATCCTTTTGATTATAAAGTTCACTGACTCCAACAAACATTCTTGGATCCAGGGTCACACTGAAATATGTCACATCATTTGAGGATGTTCAGCATACATAATTAGCAGGTGACCTTTAAAGGTATCTCTAAAACTGCTCTAATTTACTTTGAAAGAAAAAAGAAATACGACATTTGTAAGTCATCCATGCATCAAAACCAATCATCTAAAGTAAATTCCAATTCACCTTTAAGTATCAAAAGCTTTAAGCCTATTTACAGCTTGGATTTACTAATATTTAGAGAAAAAATATAGTTTAGCAAATCCTGTCTGAAGTTACAAATCGTGTAATACAATGTTTGCCTTCTAAATGTCATATTGAGCAAAGCTTCTCTGGCAGAGCAGAGAATAGTACAGTGGTTGAATCCAATTTCTTAAGAATCCTTGGGAACCAGGATAGAGAAAGAGGTGTGGTACATTTATTCTCACATTTAAAGCACACATATCTGTAAATGCTTGTTTGCCTTCCCTTTAATCACAACATTTGACATGACTAAACACCCTTAAGAGTTATTTATTTGGATTGCACTGCACGTGTACTCTTAGTTATTTAAGATTCATAATATGCTAAGGAAAAGAAATTTACTTTGATTACATATTTTTCAATGTTATCTGTTTTAGTTTTATATATCCTCCACTTCTGCAAATTGTACTAAAAGTACAAAAGTGAAAGTAATAACTAGGTCGTTTCTGCTTTAATAAAGAGGGAAAGAGAGTAGGGGAGAGGGAGGGGGAGGGGGAGGGGGGAGGGGGAGAGGGAGGGGAGGGGAGGGGAGGGGAGGGGAGGAGGGGAGGGAGAGGGAGAGGGAGAGGGAGGGGAGGGAGGGGGAGGGAGAGAGGGAGAGGGAGAGGGAGAGGGAGAGGGAGAGGGAGAGGGAGGGGAGGGGAGGGGAGGGGAGGGGGAGGGGAGGGGAGGGGAGGGGAGGGGAGGAGGAGAGGGAGAGGGAGAGGGAGAGGGAGAGGGAGGGGAGGGGAGGGAGGGGAGGAGAGGGAGGAGAGGAGAGGAGAGGAGAGGAGAGGAGAGGAGAGGAGAGGAGAGGAGAGGAGAGGAGAGGAAGGAGAGGAGAGGAGAGGAGAGGAGAGGAGAGGAGAGGAGAGGAGAGGAGAGGAGAGGAGAGGAGAGGGGAGGAGAGGAGAGGAGAGGAGAGGGGGAGGGGAGGGGAGGGGACGGGAGGAGAGGGGAGGGGAAGGGAGGAGAGGAGAGGAATCATTGCGTCTGGATGTTATTCTTTTTTCTCTCGACATATTGAAAAAGTCAACATACAAATATGAACATTCAGAGACATGGGCTTGTTTTTATAAGCCATAAACAGCTCAGACAAGTGTTGAATTATTGAGCCTATATCTTAATTATTAAAGACCCAAAAGTGAGCTTCAATGTCTTAGAATGGTTAGAAATGTACTTTTTCATATGACAGTTACATATTCTTAAACTACAGAAGATATGAGATATTGTAAATCAGCATGTGTTTGCTGATAAAGATATTTTTATGGAGATAGACCCTGTGCTAGAGAAGAACTAAGAAAGCAAAATAGTCCAAGTCCTTTATTAATGCTACCTCGATCTAATTTTTCTGCTTTCTTCTCACTACCTGGATCTCAGATAAGAAACTGAAGCTGTTCTATATAGTTGTGGTACAAAAAGTAGATGGCAGGAAAAAATGTAATATAGGTATGACTGTGTAATTTTATATTCTTTGATCTTTTTCTAGTTCATATAATATTCAGATATAACATATATTTGAATAGGTAAGACAGCAAGGACTCCCATTTTATGGAGCATTATTTTATTTATTGAAATTTTTGAAAAACATAAGTCAATGAGTCAAGTTAATTTGCTGTATATAATTATTAACATGTCTCAAGTATTTTTCATTTTAAGTAGTCAAAAATGCATGTACAATAGAATCAAATACAAGATAAACTATAGCAAGCCTGACATACATACGCTCGTTTGGATATGGAATGGGGAGAGGATTGGTTAACAATTAAAATACATACATCTGTTGCTAATATAATTCTATGCATTCCTGATCAAAAGCACTAACGAATGAACTGAAGTCTGCACATGAATTTAGGACAGTGTATCAGTCCTTACACTGACTGTGCAAGGCCCTGAGCAACCTCAGGCACTGCTCCATGAAGCTTGTTCCCCCAGTCCTGGAGGTTAGTACTTTGCATAGCCTTCACTGTACAACACGGGCTGCACATTTCACACATGCTTAACTTTGATCTGAGCCTCAACAGGATTACTTATCTACTCTAAGCAGGGCTTACATTTGCTTGGATCTCCCCTGTGGGTACTGACCAGAAGGTCAGTTTAAGTTTAGTCAGGATCTTCCTGTTTATCCACCTTTGATTTTCTATGTGGATATGGACCATCCTTGACTTTGGAGGAAGTGATCCTTGATAATCAACCATCTCTCCTGGATCCCAATTCTTTTTAGCACTATCTCTTACAGGATACTTCCAGGTAGATCTATGAGCAGCCAAAAGTCTGCTCTTTCTCATGAAATTGCATACCAAAGTGAAACATGGCAGTGGATAACCACCTTTCTTTTCTTAAAAAGTACACACACTTTCTTAGATTGAATTTTATACGCTGATTAAAGCACTACCATTTCTGTAAAGAGGGAACAGGCAATATTCCTAAATGTTAACAAAGTTAACTGCTGGGATGTCTTGAACAACCTGTGAACTTCTGTGCTTACTTCATGCAAAGGGCTTTATTAAATACTTAGGAAAGTACATTGTATATATTGTACTATATTGTATATATTGTACTCAGAGACAATGTTTGGATGTTTAGTGTTCACTAAATTATACCTGTCACTTCTCTATCTTAGCTGGTTTATTTAACACAATATAAACATGTTTCAATTTGCCCCTTTGTAAAAAAAATATAGCAAGACAGTGATACCTAAGATTTAGGTAAAGTATGTTCAAATGTTGCATACTTGTACCTTTCCCCCCACTGCCCCAGTGAAGTCAGCTTTAATTTCCTTTCAGAGAACCAATATTTCTTGTTCATGAAGTACCAAACACATTCTCAGTCCTAAACAAGTTCTAAGATACATGACACCAATGTAACCAGTAAGAATAATACTTTAAAAAAAAAAAAAAAAAAAAAAAGAAAGAGGGAGAGAGACAAGGATTTTGATGAAAACCTCTGCATATATTTCAGCCTCTAAGAGCCTTCCTAGGAATGAAATTTGCAAAACAAATTCTCTAGTCTCAGTTTTCAGAAGAGTTAATTATCATGTAGCAGACCAAAGTCTCACCACATGCAAAATGCTAGGAAAGTTAGAAAACAACATTTATGATTTAGATTAAATATCACTAGCTCATGATAATATGGTTACATCCATATATTCCATGGAATAACAGCTTACAATGCTCTTTTGTAGCTTTGACATATAAATATCTGCTCCATTTTTTAGCTTTGGTCATTTTCTCTTTAACATGACAAGTGAAATTTATCACAACAATTCAGAAAAAAATGTTATTTTCCTCCATGCTGTATAGTTTTAACATAAGACTTTAAGAACAGTTACACTGTCTCAAACCAGGGGGCTGTTTAGTATAGGATCCTGTATCTCTAGGGTAAGTCTATTTTAGATGCTAAGGGAAAGCATGTACAAAACAGAACAAGTACGCAGAAAGATTCTATTCCCTTTATATTCATGTGTCTCCCAGCAAACAATGGCTTAAGAATTTCCTGAGATGGTGACTGGTGGCAGACCATAATCTTCAGCTGACACCAGTGGGTCTGTTACCATAAACTTTTCAAATTGTTTTCTAGATCCTTTAGTATACGTATATATTTTTTCCTTATAAACACCCTGTGGCAAGAAATATAATAATTTCATCCTGCAATGGATGAATATATATACATATGTCTTGCAAATATAAAATTTACAGACTGGTGATATTATTGGAAGCCCCCAATTTTGAGAGAAAAATAGTGAATTCTTGTTTCCTATTCATTCATACGTTTTATAGTCTCTCAGTAGTCTTTTTTTCCAAGCTGAAGAACTTCATTTGTCCTCTGTTCTAAAGGAAGCTTCTGAAGTATTGCAAAAGAGTCTGGTTATTTTTTAGTTCAGCAATTTGCTCCTCAAAATTTCCTGATTTTCATACAATTTGCCAATGTTTCTGCTTCTTCCATTTTTATTATTATTTTTAATATTGACATAATTCCTAACTCCTAAACAATGTGCCTCTTTTTAATAGTCTCTGCTAGTTTGCTATTAAACTCCACTGATTTTTGTGTCTGTTTTAATTTTTTTTTTTTAATTTTTTTTTCTTCAGTCATGGATATGCATGTACGTTAAACTTAAATATTTTTACCTGTAAGCAGTTTAAGTTTCGCTCTTTTAGCTGCTACTTTAATGTCCTTGTTATTAACAATCTCATTTTAATATAATTCTCTTTCTTGGGTAAACCTTGTTCATTTTTGTATGACTCCTCTCATCCACCAGAGATAATGAGTTTGATACCTTATTCTCAGTACAACAGATGGTTCTTTAATAGCTACATCTAAAACTGTGTCTCTGTACTGCCTCAAATCAAATCAAATCAAGTATTACTTTTGTGTTATAAGTTTTCTGGTAATTTCTCCAAGAACAACCTTTTAAGGATATCCAAATCAAACATACACATTTGATTGTTTTTTTTTCCTCTGTGTGTGGAAAACTACACTTCATCTTGCCTTACAATCTACATAAAAAATTTAAAGAACACAGAAAAGTGTTCTGTTTTGTTCTGTTTTTATGTTCAGAGCTGGTTGCTTTATAGGACAGAAAGTTTGATTATTTGGACATAGAAAGAAACAGAAACTAACAGTCCTGTACAGTAAATTTTATTTCTTCCTTTGCATTTTATTTTATTTTAATTTTTCACATAGAAGCATAAAATGGCTTATGTTGGAAGGTATCTTAAAGATCATCTAGTTCCACCAGCCTGCCATAGGCAGGGATGCCATTCACATCTCTCTGAATACCTATTTAATTGGTTGAATAATAATAATAACTGAACAGAAGCACAAGTTGAGGAAAAGTGACTATTGCTACTCATGCATACAGCCCTAGAAGATGAGCATCCTTAGGAAGAACAACCTTCCTTAAACATCTGCATCAAATATATATATATATATATATATATATATATTTTGTGTGTGTGTGTGTGTGTGTGAGCACTCATAAACAGGGGACAGCAAAAACAAGACAAGAATGCAGTTGACAAAAACAACTGTTCTTTAATGCTTTCAAATGCTAGTTCCAGTCTTTTACTTTCTATAAAGGATTTGACCTGTTCAAATGGTCTGTACGGTTCTGTAATGGATGAAAAGGGAAAGAATATTGCTCCACCAACACAAATATGGTGGCCAATAATAAGCTGCATCAAAAATGCTTAAGACAATGAAGTAAAACAATGTGGTTTTCTAAGTGCTTTTCTCTCTCTGTAACCCTACACTAAGAATCACCTTGAAAAACCTGGACCTTCCTGATCTATGGATGCTAGCTTTAAGTCACATCCATGGTTTCCTAAAATTTCCTTTGTATGATAGACAAATTACCTGGTTTGAGCTGTGTACAACTTTCAACATAGTTCGGGGTACCAGACTGAATCTGGAGTCACCCAAAGCTAAATCATTGTAAAGGACTCAAGAAGAGGATCAAGTGATTCTCACTTAAATGAATCCATCATACATAATCTGTAATTCATCTGTAACATGCATAATTGTAAGCATTTGGAAGACCAGAATACTCAGAAAAAATGACAATACAGTTCTATATCTTACTTGCAATTACATGCAATATTTTTAATAGTATCTGCATATATTTCAACAAGATTGTTATTATTTTTTAGTTTATTTCTGTTACTGCCTAACTTCATGAGATTCTGAACCAGTCCTGACTAGGCTTAAGTGTACAAGTCATATCGCATACTTTGTTTTCAGACTCTTTTTTAAATTCTTTCTATAGTTTCTGCTTCTGATTGACTAAGTTTCATTCATACTTTCAAAAAACAGCTGCTTCCCAGTGTTGCAAAGGCCTAATTCCAAAGCAGAGGAGCAAGGGCTGAGCTCTGGAATGTTGGTGTGGCATGTTGGTGCTCTGGCCAAAATTCTGACTATTTACAGACAGCTGAGGTGACTACAAATCCGCCCCACAAGAAAGGGGTCTTCTCATATTTCTTAGAGAAGGGAATTTAGCACGTATGCACACGTCTTTAGTAATTTTCTTCTGAGAAAGGGAAAACTTATGTTGGGTCAAATGATATTGTGTCAACTACACAAATGTATTATTTATGAACAGTGATCAGGATGGCCTTTGGGAAAAACAAAGGCAAACAAGTTCCAGGCCCTTAGGAGATAAAATGTTTAATAGTAGACCTGACAAAACCAGTGGGAGCTGCAAACAATAGATGGAGCAATAACAAAATGGACAGATGTAGTTTTCAAGATCAAAGGTAAATCAGTTACTTTGCCATATGTCTCCTTCCAAAATATTTCCTCACTCTGCTAAGTAATCCACTCCAAGCCATTGGAATTTCCTCACATAACAAAAAACCTCTGAACTACATTCACAAACTTCTCATCTTTTTTAGACTCCAACTTATAACCTGTTTAAGTCCTCCCATATATGTCTTTCCCCATGCCCCACACTGCCTTGGTCTTCACATTTCATAAAGACAAATTCTTCACAGCTCCGCAGTCCTCCTCAAGTCCAAGAGTGAAAGAAAAGATATCACTCTGAAGAATGTCCATATCTGGTCTTAGGGAATATGCATGTCTGAATTTCTCCTATCTTAAGATATGTCAAAAGACCTATTGATTTCAAATAAAGAGTAAATGAGGATATAGCATTTTGTTGCCAAGTTAAAGGTTAAGCATGGCTGAACTTTCCAGGTTCTTCTTTTCTACTAGAATTAATAATATTTATAATCATAACCTAACCTAAGCCTGACCAATGGCAAAAATTTCAATGGCAAACTTTCATAGCTGATGGGTTGGTAGACCTTTATAGTGTATAGATGTGTTCTTGATAGAGTAGAATACAAAATTCTTGATATTGTTTTAGTAGTGAATAAAGACTATTTTATAGAAAATATGTTTAATATTAACCCTAAGTGTTAAACTAAATATATTAACCCTAATAACCCTAATTAACCCTATAATATTAAACCTAAGTGTTAAATATTAACCCTAACCAAAAGTGTTCAAATGTCGGTGACCAATAAAAAGGCTTATGATATCATTAAAAACGACTGAAGCTACATTAATAATTTCGCTGAAAAAAAAATAAAATAAAAGTCTCAAACTCCACAGCATCTGAAAGATATATACACCTCCTTTAGTAGTTTATCCACAGCTATAAGAATAGACACTGGATACTCTAAAATTTAACTACTGACTTGTATGAAAGAGAACTAAATGAGAACAACATTCAAAAGCTGTTACACTTCCTTGTGGTGCAACAAAAATTATTTACAATTTTATAATATAGGCCTCAGTAAAACTTCTAAATGTATTATGAAAAAAAAAAAAAAAGTGCAAATCACAGCGGTCTCTGCTGTGCTTTCTGAGTTATACCATGACAGAGAAAATGGTAATTGGTTTTATGCTGACAGATTATTGATCGTACTTCTCTTCTGATCTCATGACACTATGGATTTTTGCTGAGACCAGCCTCAAACCCTCTGTGCCCTGTACATAGTGACATTCCCCCATTAGAATTTATGTGCATGCCAATAATGGCCACAAGGCGAAAACAAAATCTTAAGAAGGCATTTTTGGAGCAGAAAGTTTAAGAACAGGAAATTAGAGAAGTATAAAAAATGCTTACAAATATGCAAATATGTAACTTCATTCAAACAGAGAATATGAGATGAATGCACAGTATTTTTAAACAGATAACTTAAGATTTAGTCCAAGAGAAACAAGGCAGTTGCTTTCTTGTGTTTCACCAGAAGGGCTTTCATTCTCAAAATCTGTTTCTTTAAGGACAGAGATACTTTGCAGCTGAGTCAGTACTAAAGCATTAACAGTCCACTGTCCACCTGTCCAACACCCTGTTCTAAGGCTCAGGTCAGAAAAGACATAGAACACCAGTTTTAATTTGTGTTCCTGTCTCACTGTGGTCCCTGGACATCAGACATAAGCACTGAGATTCTGACTGCGAGTCATTTATCTTGAGCAGGTAAATGAAAGAGAGACTTCTTTCCCCTTCTCCTTCATCTTCTTATTCGAACAATAGCTGCTAAAATTTAGCTTGCCATTCATGCAGTAGAACAATATAACATGTTGAACTGCCAGCTTGTATAAATGATAAGCTTGAGTCTTCCTATTAGGAAGACCCATTTTCAGTTGTTTATAACCTTGTCAAACTTTTGCCCTTTATGCTGAACATTTCAGTGAAGGTAAATTGGAAGGTAAATTGTACCAAAAGTATTCAAGCTGGTTTTTTTTTTTTTTTTTTTTTTTTTTTTTTTAACACAGCAGCATTTGAGAAAGAAAGTGCTGCCAGTTTCTCCTAGAAAGTGCTGCTATATTTGATGCTCAGCTGAGGAAAGGCAACTGTGGGATTCAGGTAAAAGAAAGCTGACTTTAGCTGTTGTTGTTACCTTATTAATTTCTTGCTAAGAAGCTATGAACACTTATCATAGAGTCATAAAATGGTTTGGGTTGGAAGGGACCTTAAAGATCATCTAACCTTCCAGGGACACCTTCCACTAGACCAGGTTGCTCCAAGTCTCATCCAACCTGGCCTTGAACACTTCCAGGGATGGGACATCCACAGCTTCTCTGGGCGACCTGTTCCAGTGCCTCACCACCCTCACAATAAAGAATTTCATCCATATAAGGATATATAGATATAGATATAACTAATCTAAATCTACCCTCTTTTAATTTAAAGCTGTTATCCCTTGTCCCATCAAAACACTCCCTGATAAAGAGTCCCTCCCCAGCTTTCCTGTAGGCCCCCTTTAACTACTGGAAGGCTGCTATAAAGTCTCCCCAGTCTTCTCTTCTCCAGCCTGAGCATAGCCAACTCTCTCAGCCTGTCTTCATAGGAGAGGTGCTCCAGACCTCTATCATCTCTGTGGCCCTCCTCTGAACTCATTTGAATACATCCATGTCTTCCTTGTGCTGTGTGCCCCAGAGCTGAACACATTGCTCCAGGTGGGGTCTCATGAGAGCAGAGCATAGGGGAAGAATCACCTCCTTTGCCCTGCTGGCCATGCTTCTTTTGATGCAGCCCAGGACATAGTTGGCTTTCTGGGCTGCAAGTGCACTTTGCCAGCTCATGTTGAGCTTCTCATCAGACAGTATCCCCAGGTCCTTCTCATCAGGGTTGCTCTCAATCCAATCCACCCAGGCTGTATTTGTGCTTGGGAATGCCCTGATCCAGGTGCAGAACCTTGCACTTGTCTGTGTTGAACCTCATGAGATTTGCACAGGCCCACCTCTCAAGCCTGTCACATCTGAATGGCATCCCTTCCCTCCAGCATGTCAACTGCACCACACAGCTTGGTGTTGGCAAACTTGCTGAGGATGTACTTGATCCACTGTCCATGTCACTGACAAAGATGTTAAACAGCACCAGTCCCAATACTGACCCCTGAGGAACACCACTCGTTACTGATCTCCACCTGGACATTGAGCCATTGACCACAACTCTTTGAGTGTGACCATCCAGTCAATTTCTTACCCATCAAGTGGTCTGTCAAATTCATGTCTCCTATTTAGAGGCAAGGATATCATGAGGGACAGTGTCAAATTCTTTGCACATGTCCAGGTAGATGATGTCAGTTGCTCTTACTTTATCTACGACTAGTTTATTTGTACAGAAGGAATTAGTGACTTAAAATGTGGGAGACAGTTACTTTACACTTTTGACATCTGTGGAAGATTATGCTTGAAAGTACCAAACTTCACTTCCCTTAAATGTCTAAGCTTATGCAAACTCAATGGATTTTTGCTAATAAAACTCTCAAAAAAGACTGCCTACATGAGCATTGGGGATTCAAATGAATGTGGGAAACATTCTCGGCAACTAACCTTTTTGGGATGTAGGAAATTCGTGACATCTCTTCTGAGATCCCATTTCTTCTCTCCTTCGGTGTTCTGTCCTCCCCATCTAGAGGACAACCAAAAACCATTCAACCCAAATGAAGAAAAATAAAAAGTGACCAAAAGAAAGGGAAGGGAAGAACATTCAGGTAGAGGGTGGGGATTTGGAGATTGACGTGGAGATAGTGTGAGTTAATTCCATAGCGTAGAAAATTGAATGGGAACAAGAAGTGAAAGAAGAAAACTTCAGCAGAGAAATGGGATAGTGTACAGAACTTGGGGTCAGATCAGAAAGGGAAAGAAAAAGGTAAAGATTTGAGGGACCAGTATACTACCATGAGGAAATCTTGTTCTTATTTCTATGTACTTCAGAAACACCAGAAGTTTGATGTTCTTCTTCTACAGCAAGTCACCTAGCTAATGCAGGAGAGAGAGGGTCACAGTAAAGACCTCATAATGCTGGACAGCCTATGGAAATGGAAACCAACAGAATTAAGTTTGCCAGAAATATTATTTGGCTTATATGAGCATATTTGTTGTGAGTCAAAAATAAATAAATAAATAAAAATAAAATAATAATGAAAAAAAAAAACCTTTTTTTTCGTGCAAGACTTAGTCTTTTTTTTTTTTTCCCTCCTCCTCCTTTCTTTACTGTTGTATCTTATTTTTAGCTTTTGAGAGAGCAAACAGTAAAACTTGCTCTTTGTTTCTTTCAAAACCCCTCCCTCCTTTCAGTAGTTCATTTCATTAACTGCTTGCAATAAGAAAATCTGAAATGGTTAAAATTGGCTAAAATGGTTTAACATAGATACACATTAACTTTTTTTGGAAACTTATGCTATTTACAAAGTTTCTTGGAGATGCACACAGCTGTTGAAATTTGGCTAGTATTGAGTTCTTTCAGATATAATTTTACTTTTGCATGATATTAAGTTAGTAATAGGCTTCAAAAGCTATGAAATGATATTGCAGGTACAAGATGACAAGACTTGAGTAGAAATAGTTGTGTAGGAGTTGTGTAGGTTTTTAAATGTGATTGTGTTAGTCTTGCTCCACCAAAACTTCAGAGTACTGGATTTTATTATTATTATTTTTTTAAATTATGCAACACTTTCAAAATACAGATACATGGAAATTAGTTCTCATGCATAAGATACATATATATTTGTGACATCATCCTGAAAAAGTAAAAATACTGTAAAAATACTTTAAATCCACATAATATAGAAGGAAACCTTACCGGGGGTATTCTTCTATCATTTAGTCAAAAATAAGCTATATTAAAGTACTGTTGATATACACGTGCCCTTTACAAACTGGAAGTTCTAAGAGGGTCTTAAGTTATTTACAGTTTCTACAGTTCTGGAGCCCTATTTTAATGGCACTTCCTCTAGCTTTTGTTCTGATTCCCAGGATTTACAGGCTTTCAGAAAGAACAGACTACGTGTAAGAGATTTTAGATAAGGCTGCAAGCAACTTCATTCTTTGCATTTTTGTCTATATTTCCTGTTAATGTGATTTGAATAAGCCAATTACATTGAAATCTGGTCCATCATCATACAAATAAGTCATAAGCATGGACCTCTCTGTCCTCTGTGAAATTGCCTGTGTTGTAAAACTGGTTTGCCATTTGGTTGTACAGGGGTCTGCATAGGATGTTGGGGTCATGCTTCATGATCATTTCTGAAGTTCCATTTGCACTACATTGGAGGAAGATTTCAGGCAGGTAGAACATTTTAAGAAACCAAAAAAATCCTGTAAAAAAGTAATGAAACACTAAAAATATTGTCTGAATTTTGTTTTCTTGATGCCAGCTGCAAACATGCAATGATTACGATTTATACGTTAATCGCTTACAAAAACACAGCTTAAATTTGAGATTTTCTAGAAAAATAATTTCACTGGAAATATCACCTACAGCTTGATGGAAATATCCCCAAGTGTCCTGAAATGCCTTTTTGTGCAATTTAAAACTGATCAAAAGTGTTCTAAGTGTTTTATTAACCGTTAAATCTCTCTGTCACTGGGATCCTGTGTACAAATTAAACTCGATTCACACAAACCAGGAACTCCATAAATAAATAAATAAATAAAAAGTTCTTCACAGCCACAAGACCCCTTCTGTTCTTACGTACTTGTTACCTTAGGAGAGAACACTTTTTTTCAGCTACTAATTCTTCATACACTGCACTGACAGCAGTTTAGCTGCTTGTCCTGTCTGTTACAGTTGCTTCACTGCTCCATAGGGATGTCATATGAAGTCAGACAATTGAGATTTCTTCAGGAAACTATATCCCAGGCAAATAAAAATAATCCCACTGTACTTAAAGAAGACATTCTTAAGAAAACAGCACTGTAGGTCGCTGTGTGTAGGGTAATGCTCACAACTGTTGAATTCCACAATTGGTCTGTAAACAATGGAGATGTGAGGTAAGTGGAGAGATTTGCCAAATTTGCAAAGGTAATGGTTGCTGGAAACAAACAGGATAAATATAAATGACTTGGTATTTGAACACCTACAACAACAATTATCCATTCCCTCACAAGTTTAGCAGGTTGAGTTCCCACATTATAATGCTCTTGGTTTTGGAAGAAAGCCACGTATCAAATTCTGTTCTAGAAAGAAAAGACGACCAAACCACTTACTTAGTGTCTGAGATATTGCATCAAAAATGGTCCATGATCATTTTATCTAAAGACACACAATCAAATGTTGCCCAGCATAAATTTAATGTCAGTTTCTTCCTTTTAAAGGCAAAAAATATAACTGTAACTGACTACGTAGACTTTGCAAGCTGCCAGAAAGAACAGCTTTAGGAGTGAAATCATGGCTACATTGAAGTTAATATGAATATTATTTTAAAAAAAAATGCCATAAAACTTTATATGTTTATAAACAAGCAAAATATGGTTATTTGACATTTAGTAATTTTAACAAATCTAAATAACCACAATAATACTCTTAAAATGACTAAAAAGGACCTTTATGACATCATGGCAAAACCAACTTTTCTTCCACGTACTCTAATATCAGAAACCAGAGGGAAAAAAATGGATAAATAAACTCTTGGAGTGTTAAATTGTAATCTTTTACAAATATGAATGTCACTTTCCTTTATTTCTAAAGGAAAACAGATTCTTTCTAAGTCTTGGTGCAAGCTTTTTTTTTTTTTTTTTTTTTTTTGTGTAGTTATGAAGCACCCCAGAAAATCAATTATTTAAAAAAAAAAAAAAACACTCTTACATGGGAGAGCTTCTGACACCATAGCGAGAGCAATAAAAAAAAAACTCAAGATAAGTGTATCATTGTCTATTTTCTCCCTTATTTATATCTTTGTAGGAATTTTATTTCATTAGAAGCAGAGTAGGAGATAAGAGACGTAAGAACACTGGTGGGCATTTTTGTTCCACAGCCTTCTCAATAACCATGAAAATTGTTTTTGCCTTTACAAAATTTGTCTAAACAGCTACTTTATATTTTTCCTCTGTCCAGTGTCATATCTTACAAGAAGATATGACCAAAGAAGAGGAAGTTTTCCCAAACTTCCCCTTGCCTGCTGCAGGAGGTATTCAGATCAAGTGGACTTCACCCATGCTCAAATATGGGCATGTGCACTATTGCTTTCTGAGCTCAAGACCATCCTTTAGTGTTATTAAATAAGAGAAACTGGTAATGTGATATTAAATAACAGGCTGGACCTCAAGAACTTTGTTCAGTTTTACTCAGTAAATGTGACTTTATTTGATGACAGCCTTGGGGTTTGGTAGCCTGATTTTTTTAAGAAATATTTCCTGTACATTATGTCAAAGTTGGTATGTCCACTAGTTCTGCTAAGTACACAAATGATGGCCCTGCAGGCAAGAGTAGTAAATCAGTTGCAGATTAGAGCCAGGCTCAGCTATGTGGCACACAAAAGCTGGTTCTAATATAAACGTCTAGGGAAAATTCATGCGATATGACAGAACTAAATCACAAAAATTATTGCTCAGTGACAATGATGCTACTACACAACATATGGGTAATGCAAGGTACATAATACCCTCACTGGATTACATTCCAAATTTGAACACTCTTACTTCTAATTCCTGAGTTCAAAATGACTACAGAGCATATTCATTTTTTTCTTTGTCTACTTAATGTAATGTTTTTGTTTTGTTTTTAAATAGCGATGAGAAAAAGATTTCCAGTGAGCACTTTGTTACTCACCATGTTTATGAACTTGAGACATGCTTAATTAAATTCAATGTCAAGAATAGCTAATGTTCACTAGTACTTTGGGGATCACAAAATATAAGTCTATCAAGACATGAAATGTACAACTATTTGTGTAAATATTTTATAAACCTGTTTGTGCTCCAACCCACCTTTGTTTTTTCTCTGCTACTGATAGTTTCAAAATCAATTTGAAGTACTTTTTGCATCTGAATAAATTGCCTCAGAACTGTGATTTGAATAATGCATAACCTCCTAATGAAACTAAATATATTTATTTAAATAATGTAACAAATAAATAAAATAAATAAAGTGGGTGGAGGTTGTCCTGGAGCAACATATATTGCTGGAACAATTTTCACCCTGTGTTATCTCTCCAACAATACCTTCAGCTGACAGCACTATACGAACACCTTAGCTCTCCCTGATCCCTACTCCTCACAGTAGTTACTTGCTCTGCTGAAAGAAGGTCTGTGTTTTCATTCTCCATTTCACTTCCATAAGAACAGGACTGCATTTTACAACACTGCTTACAGACCATGTTCACTTTGGAAGTCTGCCTCATTCATTGAAACAAATAAGTTCATAACAGAATTCACTTGGAATTATCATCACAAAACTTTAAGCTAGCCAGGTCATGAGAAAGGGAAATAGTAGAGAAAGGAGATGAGTATTGTTTGTTAAATATCTTAACCCTGACAGGAGTGTGAGGGCAAGTGGAAACCAAAAGTATGAGCTTCTATCAGGGAACACCTTGCCGAGAGTTTCCTCTTGCTAGTGCACAGAAAACTACAGCTCTGCATTAGAACAGCAGAGAAATATTACAGTATATATGCTCAAATCAACAGCTTATAAAGAAATACCAATTTCTAGCGCAAAGAAACAAGCAAAAAACTTTATCCTAATCTCACATACAGGACTAGAGCCAACCTTTCCAACATCCCCTCCTCCACCTCTTTCTGCTCCCCACCAGGCTCAAGGCCTGGAGACCTCTCCCTTCTACAGCTGATCTAGCAGACTTACAAGGGAAATGTAATTACATGCTGGAACGCCACAAACAGGTGCTTTCTTTGAAAATTTGAATAGACCCAGTGAAGCTTCTGTCCCTGAGAATGAATTGCAATCAGACCTCAGTTTCATAATCTGAATAATGGCTTACATAACAGCCATGCAATCAGAGGTGGTGGACTGAGGTTTTCCAGTAAGGGGACATGTATGAGTTATCTCATCAAGAGATTAGAACAGAGATTTTCCCCCCACCCTCACCCCTGCCCTTTGTTTGAGATAAAGCCTCAAACTATCACAACATTTCCATTGTTATAACTTCATTCATCACAATCACTTCACATTTCTTCAGCAAAGAATTCTACCCACCTCTCCCTTTTCTCTCCCCGTCCTCGGACATGCAATGACATAAGGAGATTATGTTTAGTTTAATCAAGTCAGAGAGATACAAACATTTCTGAAAATTCATTCCTGTTCAAAAGATTAATAACATTTTATTTGACAAAAATAGGTTTACGCACTTCAAAGAATTTTTGAAATGGTACTTTCTAAAAAAGGAAGAAATAAAAAAATATCTTGTATATTCTGCATGACTAAGTGATGCATTGTTTTTTTTCAGTATTCTCAATCTGTTTTCATGCCTTAGTGGTAACAGTTGTGAACAAAAATTAACTCCAGCATTGTAGCATTAATGGGGAGCAGCCTGGCCTCTACCTAACCCTAAAGATAATTATGCTAAAACAATAATGATGAGCATTCAGCTAACTAGCTCTAACGAGGAAAGACTGCTGCTGCCATTCATCAAAAAGGCCATTTGGATAACAAGGAGAGATGGCTACTGACATATTTCAGCAGGGGAGGCCAGTCTGCTGGGAGCTTCTTTCAAAATGCCAAATTCTATAAATTCAAAAAGCAAACATCATGCTCACTTTGGTTTTGTCTTGTGATCAGGAGAGCAGACACATAAGTAATACAGCACTGCCCAAGTTGGAATAAAGAACTGGAAGAGATATCTAAGGAGAAAATATGCCATAGTGTACATATCATTGTAATCTTCAGTCTCCTGAAAGGACTAATCCTAATTATGAACTACATGACTGCTGTTAGTCAGGGAGAGCAAATCCCTTGCTTTTTGTAAGAGGCTCCTAATCTGATTATTGATTTACAATTCTGGTGATTAATTAAAGAATGTGTATCTCAAGGAATCTGAACATCCTGTGTGGATAGAGAGTAAAACAGCCATTTAGAAGAAAAACTTTGTTTCAAAATAATGTTAGATTTCATAACATATACGTTTAAACTAGAAAATTTTGCATTCCAGAATGAAACAGAATAAGTATTGGCCTTTTCTTCTGCTTTTGTAGGTGCTATCTAATATGATGGCCACATTATCAGAATGGAGATGCCAGCTAGTTTTCTAAAATAACACTAACGAGGCAGATAAGATGGCAATGAACTATTCAAGTACAATTCAGTACAAATACTTATTAATCCTGTGCTGGGTCCATTGATGAGTTACAGTCATAATTATTTACTGAAACAGTTTACCATATATAAAAACAGTTTACCATATATAAAATTCTTGAGTATGCAAGGATTAACTTTTTCAGGAGCCCTTCACACCCTATAAATACACCTATATAAATATAGAGTACTTAGAGAGATATTAAGAGTAAAAATATTTTAGTGTATTTTATGTGTCAAATATGGAGGAAAACACTCCATCAGAGTTCATTTGGCTACATTCAAATATATGATGAAAAGAAAGAAGTTGAATGTTTAGATTAAAGATTAAAGTATTGTATATCATCTTTAGCCCTTCTATATATCTGATCTTTATAGTAACTATTTTTTTTATATTATTAGTTTTAACTCTATTTTAAAATCCTTTATAACCAGATCCACAAAGAGAAAAGCATGTTTACACATAAACGTTTCATCTTCTGCATTGATAGCTAAGAAACGTAGACCTCCCTGAGGCACTGTTAAGAATTCATTATTTATTCATTTATTTGCTTCACTGTTTTCTGGGATTTACACAAAGAAAGGCAACAGGAATTCTATTAAGAAATTAAGATTTTCTGTAAAGGACAGAGCCCAGGCTACCAGTTCCATAACACTTCAAGATATATCTTCAATATACGTAGAACAATCTTTAAAGAAACTTCAAAACTGGCTGTGTACATGTTATACATTCAAACCTACCCACCTCTTTTCAACCCAGGCACGATTTGAGAAATGTCTGCAAGTATCTGTTGGAGAGCCTAGCTGTGCATTACTAAAATATATTTAGCTGTCAATTGTGTGTTTTCTTCTAATGCAGTTAATAAGGCACCAGGGGATACCATATTTTAGAAGATAACCTGTGAGTCCTAGTGAGCCTCTTTCCCAGTCTTACTGTATGGAGTCAGCATGGTTTGAACCCCTCAAAGCACAGTTTAGATACACGTTGCAGAAGGAGAAGGGAACTTCTAGGAACCCAGGTAGGAAAGTGAAACTTTTGCACAGACATGTCTACATCAGGTCACACTTAACAGTAACAATCAGTTATGGAATCCTTTGCCTTCCTCTGACTCTGAGCAAGTAGTTGCAATATCAGAATCAGTATTAGTCTTAAACCTATTGTACATGTGCATGGTGGCTACCCTGTGACATTCCTGCTAGGAACCTACATGGGCTCCTGTAATTTTTCCAGTGTTCTAATTAACATCATATGTATCCTCTGCCCAGGAAGCCATCACATTTGTTGTTCTGTCCCTGGCCAGACCCCATTCCTAATAGAATAATAGAGAAAGATTTCCACTAGAGGAAATTCATTCAGTTTTCTTCTGCAGGATCCTCAACCTGTAACACTATTGTTATTGCTTTCCCTCCAGATAGGATTATCCTGACACTTAAGTGCTGCAGTAATTAAGAGTAGGGAATTAATTAAGAATACTCTTGCAATATTAACAGAGAACAGACATTGCTTGCCATGCCTTGTGTTTCCTATCTGAAGGCAATTCACATATTTAAAGTTTGTATTTGTCATGATGGTAAGGAATGGTATTTTAATTCATTTGTGTTGTGGGAAAAATATGTAACAGGCGTATTTTCATCAGAAAAAATAATAATAAAAAAAAAGAAGCAAAGTAAGTGTATGATTTTATTTTTTTTTAAGTGTATGCAATATGCCTTGTTATTGCAGGCAGAAAGTCAGCAGACACCTCCCATGCTGTAACCAGTTTTGACTGGTAATACTAGCGCAGATTTTTTTCATATTGAATTTTGTCACCAGTAAATATGCTTTCAGTGATTCTGGGAAAAAAGGCCATCATGAACAAAGATGCTTTCCAGACTAACTGGCAAGAAACTTGTTCTAAATTTCTTCCATGACATACAATGTCAGCTGCTGAAACGAGTGGAAAACACAAGCAGTACAACTTCAGCTCCTTTACTGCCAGGAACTTATCATTTTTTCTCTCTGCAGGCTTGCCACACAGGGGGGATATACTGACTCTCTTAAAAAACTCTCTAACAGCTCCAGGACAGATAGGTTAAAAAAGAGATGCTAAGATAGTAAGTTACGAGAACAAACAGCTAAAGGAGAAGGAAATTCAGTGAGACACATAAAAGCAAACATAAGCTCAGTGAAAGTAATCTCCATAGGTTTCTTCTATAGTCCATAGAAGGTATGAGGTTCTTCCATGAAGTTATTCAGAGCGGGAATTTGGGAACTGCTTCTCAAAACCCATCTTCTCTCCTGCTACTGTATGAAAAGACTGCAGGGATACTACAAGGAAAGACTGCAGGAAAGACCTACAGAAATTAGTTTCAGGAGGCTAAAATTTGCCTGTCTCTATACCCTGTACAATGAGCCCATCTCCCAAATGGCTATGTTATGAAGGCAGTTATTTCTTCCATATCCAAAGAACCAATTTGAAAGAAGCATTTTGAGATTCTAGTAGAGGGAACTTATATCTGAAAACTGGAAAACCTTATGAAGTCATGAAGTCAATAAAAAATAAAAAATAATATATATAGAGAGAGAGACATTGTGCTGGACCTTGGTGTCAAAAAAAGATTTGTATTCTTCACTTAAAATTCATGTAAGTATATGTTCTTCCAGTAGTGGTTGTAAAGTGAGTCCATGAGTCTTTTATGGTTTCATCATTACACTGTCTGGAAACAGAATACGATGAATATACTTAGAAGCAGTTGCTATTTCAAAATCTAAAAACTTATCATGCGTCTATGTTTCAGTTACATTAATTGGACTTTATCACTGAACTTTGTATTTCTACTGAACTCTCTCTGATCATAGTAAAGTCACTGGAAGAGGCTGATAATAATGTATTTGATTTCTTTGATTTATTTAAAGGCAGGATAGAAGTCCATAACTTGATGAGTACCATTAGGCTACAGATAACTGAAGTTGTAGCTCACGTAATAACTGTTAAGTGAAACTAGTTACAAACTCATTGACTTCTTTTCACACATTTTTTTTTGCTATGTACATTTCTGAATTGATGATCTCTATGAAAGACAAGCTGTTAACAGTGTTTATACTGTGCATTCCTAGTACTTATCTATGTTTTCTTATTGCCAAGTAAAAATTAAGAAATAGAAATGGAAAGATTATTTGCTTTTCCTTGTAACATTCACGATCATGACTAAGTTGATACTAGAACTGGAATCAAAGGAGCATAGTAAAAGGTCCCGTATCTAATCCTTTCCCACATTCAGTCTTACCTTGATCTCTGAAATGCTTTCATTATCTCCTTAGGGCATGAATACTTGGTATTATAAAATTTACATGTCTGTGTTTTTTGTAGGAGAGGCAAATTAAGGCAAAAATTCACAATGCAAACTTCCATAGAGAAGAATATTTTATATTTTTTTATATTTTTTTTTTCTGGCTCTGCTGAACCATGGGAAAATCAAACTGCAGCTATGTGTAAGTGGTCACAAAATATATCTTGGCTCAAAATTCAGGCATGCGGTGTAGTTTTGCCTTAATAGAACTAAATGTCTGCAATATTTGGAGACCATAACAAAAATTATTTTACTGTAAGCATGGCCTTTTGGACTATACGATATTCAAACACAAACCAAACAGAACATTCACATTTCTCTCTGAGCTAATGATAAAGCAAAAGAACAGGGTGGTGCCACATTGGCAGCACTACTGAATTGCACTGATCTTTGTCATTTTTGGCAAATAATGAAACAACTCAGCCCATCTAAAAACCTCATATGAGGTTAGAGATATGCGATTAGTGTAGAGTTAAAAAATCCTGCTGTGGTGTTTACAAAAAGCACTCACTCAAATTATTCTATTTGAAGTCAATTAGAAGAATCCTCTGATCTTACTGGCATGTGTTCTCAGAGTAAATACTACACAGTTGTTATCACTGACCCCAAAGAATGCAGCTATCCTGGGAGAATGTAGAAGCCAGTTTAAAGTGTTATTCACTATCTGTGTTGATACTCATGGCTTATATGCCTGTTTTGCAAAGTCACATCAAAATGATTGCCTCTAACCATTATGTAGACAAGCAAAGGTTGTCAAGTGCCTGCCTGTTTCCACAGTACAGTTCATATATCTGCTGGGCACTGTGGTTCTACTCAGTGTTATTCACTTCAGTGTATTTTCTGAAACAATGCCTATACCCATCACACTTCTGCTTTGAAGAAAGGAGCAATTTCATAATAGAAAGGGAATGTGTGTCATTATGATATTTTCTCATTCATTTTTAATTTGCTTCTTTTCATTTTGTTGTTGTTGGTGGGGTGGTAGTTTTTGTGGTGTGTTTGTTGTCTGTCTGTCTTTCTTTTTCTTTCTTTCTTCTTCTTCTTTCTTCTTTCTTTTTTCTTTTTTCTTCTTCTTTTCTTTCTTTCTTTCTTTCTTTTCTTTCTTTTTCTTTCTTTTTCTTTCTTTCTTTCTTTCTTTTTCTTTCTTTCTTCTTTCTCTCTCCACAAACTCACTTATGAAATGTTTCCTGTCAACTTGGGTGTGTTGAAAACACTTATCTGTAAAGCTTTCATTTATACTAGTCTTTCAGACCAAAACCAGGTTACATACACGTACATCTCATTGTCTTACCCATATAAACATGGGAAAAATGAAATACAAAAATGTCACTGCATCTACCATATGCTTGAGGGCAAAAAGGGAGAATCTTAAAATCTACCATAAGATATCTACAAGGGATACGTAAAAGTATTCTTAACTAGAGGTGACGTCCTCTCTTTTGCTTCTCCTATATGTTTTTTAACTGAGTATTCTTAGTCACGTTGGTCCTTTTCAGAATGTTTCTCCCCAAATAGTCCACCTTGCCTTCTCAGGGAAAGACTTTAGCAACAAGGCTTCAAACAGAACATGGTACATATGCTGTCACCTCTGTTACTTCTGAAAACAAAACGTAAGGTTATATCAGGTTGGTATTTATATTCTCAATTATTTATTTATTTATTTATTACACAGACCTTACACACCATCTCAGAGAACATTTATTATGCTTACTACCATCAATTGCAGAAGACAGGATATTGGTTAAAAATAAAACAACAATAACAACAACAACAATAACCTTGTAATGATGAGACTAAAACTGCTGTTACTACTGTGATGCAACAAGAAGCAATTTTATCTATCTATCTATTTATTTATTTATTTATTGGGGTGGTGTTGGTGTTGGTTTGTTTTAACCAAAAAATTGGAACAAAGAGGTAAATATTAATTGGAGAGAGAAAGATGTTAACCTCAAGGGTTTTTAAGGGCATTTTAAAGGCCCTGGATGGACTTTAGCAATCTCATAAGTCACAGCATCTTCCTTGTATGCTATGTTGCACTTTTGCCTCTTCATGTCAGCAGCTCCACTGAATGTGGCCCTTTCCATCTGCAGTCCTGCTTATTCTTTGTGAACTCATGAGAGACTATCCACAGGGCAGTTTATGTGCTGGAGCCCCTGCTGTTAAGGTATTTTGGAAAATATAAGGGGCAAGATCAAATGGAAGAGGAGAGAAGGATTTTCAGGTTTTGCAAACTAGATGTTGGACTCTTACAACTGCTGAGCTTGTTTCATATGGTTTCTGATTTTGTACCAAATAAAAAACCCAGGTTGATTTCAGCCATAATTTGATCAGAACCCAGGGGATATTTCCCTTTCTAAGTTTAAAATTCATATTCATGCTGTTTTTCTTTCTCTGTCTTTTTAAGAACACATTAGTATGCTTCTGGCACAGGAAGTTTCTTTCCTAAGTTATTGTGTTCTGAGAGCTCTTGCAGGGCACCATCATGTATGGTATCTCTGAGCAATAACACAGAAACATCAGCCTGGAGTTTGAATGTAAACAGCAGCAATAAAGTTACTAATATATCCATCTAGCTATAATAAAACACAATTTTGCAAAGCCAACACTTTTTCATTGAGTTTCATAAGCCAACAACTGTACAATTCAATGTGTCTCAAAAACACCTGTGCACACGTGCAGACAACTAGTATACAATTTACCAATTCAGTCTCTCATAAAGCATTGATAAATTAGAATTGTATCTACTTTGAAGTCAAAGGCTCAACATCCAGCGTGATTACTGATACACAAGTGGCAGACTTTATTGGTTCCACTTTGAACCAATAGTACCAATAGTACCAATAGTACCAAAGTAGTACTTTATTAAGTAGAGGTATAGTACAATACAACAATCATATCTTCAGAAGTTTATAGCAACACAGTTGGTTAAAACTTATCCTGCTATACAGAGTATAACAGTGAATGCAACCATTTGTTTGATGAATGTATCGCTTTTTAAAAAAATAAGGATATTATAAACTTTACAGAACAATCTTGCAAATTTGTAAGATGACCCATCTTACCTGGACATCTGATGGCTAATTTTAAGTCTTTTATCAAGTCATAATACCATATCTATGATTTCTGCAGCTACACTGATGATCCTGGGTCTGCATAGGTCACACATCCAGCTGTGAAGTTAGAAAGGTGAGACTGCCCTTTGTACTGGTTTTGAAAGGCTTTCCCTTTCATTAACTACAATAAGATTTGCCTCAGCCAAGATGTGTGTGTCCTTTCAGGGACAAACTACAGACTCACTTATAGTAGACTGAACATACATACATCAGAGAGTATTCTCTCCTTTTCACTGTATGTCACAATAAATAACTCCAAAGATTCTGCTCTTATTAGAAATTTTTATTTAGAGCTTTTTATTTATTATTTGATTTATTTTATTTTATTTTATTTTATTTTATTTTATTTTATTATATTCAAATCAGTATAACCATAGAACTTCGTCATATATCCATAGAAGACAAGGCCGTGTTTAGACTGTGGAATGCACAGGGTTCTTTGTACAGCACTGAGATGTCTGCCCATTCCATGTTTGCACAGATTTATATCCATAAAGAGTTATAGACATCTCAACCAGTTGTTTTAACTGTTGAGACTGCTTGGGGAAAACGTGGGGAAACTCCATGGGGAAAAATAAAATAAAAATAAAAAATAAAAATTAAAAATAAAAAATTAAAAAATAAATAAAATAAAATAATAAAATAATAAAATAAAATTAAATTAAATTAAATTAAATCAATCAGGGAAGACAGAAATAACCATAGGAAACAGTAAGGAAAAATATTACCAATAATAAAAGATTTATATGTCTGTGACAGAGAATATGAAAGACACTAGCTAAAGCCCAATTCAAAAGTAGGTTTTAGAATGGCATCCTTTCTAATTCCTAATATTTTAAAGGATTTTAAGTTAGTGTACATCCCATTTAGAACCTAAACAAATCTTAGTTTAACTCTTCCATTCCTGTACAAACAAATGAACCAAATCCAGAAGTAACTGAAGTTTTTTTTTATTATTATTATTATTTTTTTAGTATGATTCTGTCAAACTCATATCATGTTTCTTAGGACAGTATTTTATTTTATTTTATTTTTTAATATACAAATGAAGAATGGCATGAGGTTCCTATTAAGAATGGGGAAAATGTTTATAAAAAAAGACTCATTAATTTAAAAAAATATATTCTAAAACAGAATATTTTTTCTAAACAGAATATTATATAAAATTATCTATTATGGGATTTTTATTACTCTTATTAGATTATAAATGTATTATTAAACTGTTACAAAACTGGCACTAATTTCTAATTCTGTGTCTATGACTTGTCAAGATTTGAGCTGTTTACAAAAGCCTGTCAGTCCTACCTACAAAACTTAATATGGAAGTTAGACATGGGGCAAACAGATTAATCTGTGACAAATGTTCTAGGGATGCTGCAGATGGCAAATTCTCTTCAATGTAGCAGAAGAAAAAGTATAGTACATAGGAAAGCAGGTTCCATTCATCCCCTTCACAAAGCGGATTTAAAATCCCATCCTATATGAATGACATGAGACTCTTTTGTCTTTGAGAAGCCACCTCCCTTCAGTGCCATTTACACACAGAGTTATTGTATATACATAATAATAATAGTTTAGTATTACTCTTTGTATGTCCTTAAATTCTGCAGCTTAAAAAATACTTTTCACATATATTAATTTCCTATTGCTGGACTGGAAACTAAGGACCACAACTATACCTAGGACACTTTTCTAGCCAGTATTAGGATCTGGAAAAATGTATCACTTTCCTGTCCTCACCCACTGCAAAGAAGCTAGACAGCTCTGTGGGAAACCAATCCCTCTGGATTGTGTGACATGCAACCTCGTTTTTACTGCCAACAAATGAGGTTGGCACTGAAACCTGCCTTATGCTATGCAACCACAATGCAGGGACTGCTCTATTAACAGTTATTATTAATAACTGCCTTCTTGATAGATACCTCTAGATTCCTTAGAAGGAAAAACTAATCTTTTATTTCAAGAAGGAAGAAATTGAAATAATTTCATAGCCTGTGCTTGCCTAAATTTAGTTCTCAACTTAGGTATGTGAAAAAGATATTCCTTTGTTAAAATTCGACTTATAGTGATAAAATTCTGCCATTACAAACATGCAGGAATCCAATTGTAGACAACAACTGAGATCTGCAAAGACAGCTGAGGGGTGTAGATTTATACATTTCATTAAATTTGATGGAAGTCATGTAGCAAAATTGTTCTAGTCAGCTTCGAGTAATTCAAGTAATGTGCATATTTATAAAACCAGATTTTGCACTACAGAGTTTAACTAAAGAATGGACAGGTGACCCTGAATACCAGATAAAGCTGATGAAGCAAAGAGATACAGCTGTCAAGAATGACAGACAGTAGGAAGGCTGCTTTAAATCTTATTTTAAAAAAGATCTACAGTGATCTGATTCTTCAGGTCTTCTTCAACAAGCTAAAGAAGAATTTAAAGAAATGTTTCTAAGCTCTCTTAACAGTCATTAAAAAAAAAAAATCTTCTCCTCAACCTCAAATAAATACATTACCAATGACCTTTTGAAATCAAATGGCAAGGTGGAAAAACGTAAGATGTTCTTAAGAAAAATTACGATATAATTGAAAGATCACAGAGTGACACTTCTGTTTTTAACTTCTGGAAAAACGGTATTAACAATTTTCTCTGACCTTGTTTGTCTGTTTTCCTCTAGAGTTATGTCAAATTACGTGAAGATCTTTTACATAGAGACTCTGAATATCTGTTAGCTCAGAGATGCTGCAGATGTGGCTGGATATTCACTAATACAAACACAGTTCTGTCAAGTTGCATCACGCTACCCTGGATCCCCTATCACCCAGTAGTATATGAAAAGCACATATAATAAACAAATCTGCTACCCACATGTCCTGGGTCTGGCTGGGATGGAATTAACCTTCCCCTGCAGTAGCCCATACAGTGCTGTGCTCTGCACCTGTAGCTAGAACAGCCCAGGTATCACACCACAGTTGTGTCTACTGCTGAGCAATACTGACACAGTATCAGGACTCCCTCCAAACCCCTCAGAGCCAGCAGGCTGGGGGTGGGCAAGAGGTAAGGAAGAAACATCACCAGGGCAGCTGACCTAAACCAACCAAAGGGATATTCCATACCATATGATGTCACACTCAGCAATAAAAGGTGGAAAAAGGAAGAAGAGCAGAGGAATGGGCTCTCGTTGTGAAAATGTTTGTCCTCCCAAATAACGTCTATGTGTGAGGCCCTGCTTCAAGGACGTGGTCAAGCACCACTCGTTGGTGGGAAGTAGAGAGTAATTTCTTTCCTCTGCATTTTTACACAGCTTTTGTTTGTTTGTTTGTTTTCCTTTTCCCCTTTTCCCTTTAGTTAAATTGTTTAATTAATAATAAATTTTCCTTAATAATTGTTTTTCCCTTCAATTAAATTATCCTTATCTCAAACTGTGAGTTGTTTCTTTCCTGTTCTTCTTCCCCTCCTCTTCTGAGGAGGGGAAGTGAGAGAGCGGTTGTGGTGGAGTTCAGCTGCCTAGCAAGGTAAAACCACCAACACCACATGATAATGGACATTTATTTTTTATTTTTTTTAGCATATCTCATGCCTTTACTTTTGTGCTATGTAAATTTTAGAAAGTCATCGTGTGCAGGAGGGCCAATTTGTCTTGACTGTCTATATAATGGTTAAAAAAAAAAAAGTGAATATGTGTTCAACTCTATCAGAAAGGCAGAGAGAGCCACAGCATTGTTGTTCGTTATAAATCCCATTAAGATTGTAAGCAGAATCCTGCTCTGACAAACTTATCTCCCAGTTGCGATGGCCTGCATGTCCCTCCCAAGTATCACTGCAGGTATATTCTCCTGAGTCAATACACTGAAAAACAGGAGAAAAACTTAAAATAGTTCCTATGTATGCAGAAGTCTAATATGTCTTAAAGGGCCACATGAAAGAGCAACTGGCAAACAAAAACTCTCTTCAAAGGCTGGTGTTTGCATAGCAGGTCACTACATTTTAATAGAAATCTCACAGCTCTGACGTGCATGCAATGAAAGAAGTTCCCACAAGAGATTATTGCAGTAAAAACTCATTCACGTATGCAATTGTTTGTTATCAATGGACAGTGTGTACTCTAATTTATTTCAGCTTGTTGGATTTGATTCACAGGTTATGCATACGTTTGCCTGGAACAGATAATCAAATCTGTTTGTGTATGAGCTGAACTTACTGTTTCCACAAAATATGTACTGACCGTTCAGTGACATTTCTCCAAAGGAAAGTATACAGCCTTTCTTACTGACTTGAGCCTTCTACCTTAATCTGTCTCTCTCATAAAAACAGAAAGAAATTTTCTTTGAGAGGCTCAGAGGCAATACCCCCCTTCTCTAATCAGATTAGAGAAAACAATAAAGTATTTTTTCAGTATTTTCACCTCTTTGCCTGAGGAAACAAAGTATATGCATTCATAGTCAGTGTGTGTTTCTCTCCCTAACTAGGAGGAAGACAAGGGTAGTGATACAGTTTGATAGGTTATGGTCTGAAGGACAACTTAGTTATTTAAGTATTATGAAGATAAAGGGGTAGGAGAGAGCAAATGTATCAGGACTTCCCATAAACAATCATGCTTGAGGGAAAGGGTGATGTGATGCTTTAATATAGAGTAAATTCTTCACAAATAATTAATTCCTTCCTAATCAAGGTTGTCTGTCTCAAATGCTAAAGTCAGTCATCAACAACAACTCCAAGTGTCATAGCAAACCAAATTTTGTTACAGCCAGTACTCACAGGATGACCTGGAACTACTAGAATTACAATGGTTGTAGAAGTACAGTCTTACTTGTGGACTCTAAAACTGATCCTTGTGAGGATACTCAGCATCCTACTTGCAACAATGAAATAAACTTCTTTTGGCACAATGCAGGAACAGTGGTTGCAGAGGACAAGGCCTGGTCTCTACAAATACTGTGACTAATGTCCTCTTGAATAAGTTTAAGGGCTTTATCTTCTGAAACTTTTCTCAGGAGGCACTAAGGAAGAATCTAGCCCGCGTTCTTTCTGGAGTTCTGGCTGAAGGGTTACAAACTCTGTGGATGGTCCCTAAAAATGCAGACTTAGTTATTAGGACAGAGTCAACAGCAAAAGCTTCTAAGCTGGCATGGTAATCATGTTATGTATAACATATAATGTATAACACTCTGTATAGCAGTGACCAGTCCTGCTGCATAGTAGTCAAGGCTTCGTACCTGCTTCTGATGGACAGCTTTATTTTTATTTTACCCTGCCAAGGTGTGAAATGCTCAGAAGAAAAATCACCAGCTGTGAAGCAGGTGCCACTCCAGGCCCCTTTGATGTGAAAGCATCACAAGGCACAGTGTACGCTGCTTAGGAATTAAAGTTTCCCAGAAGGGCAGCATAGGATGCTAGACTGGAAGCACACAGCGAGACCACCATGCTGGCTTTACCACTTGCTTTAGGCAAGCTGCCTTGCTTCAGTTTCTCTTCTCTGTGAAACAAGAGTACTGATGAAGACTTCCTGTACACCTCACAGGATTATAATTGGAACTAATAAATCTCTGATTTAAAGCGCCCTGAAGATTTAATGTTATAAAAGAATTGGATATAATTTAAATGCATTTGTGTTTGATTAGATACATGCACATAACACTGTTTCTGAGTGAGTACATGCGCTTACTAGCACACCTGTACTGGTAAATATATATTACTATACCCTGGACAATACAATAGTGTCCATAAACATTTTTTTTTTGTCCAAAACTTTAGTAACTTTATCTGTTGAAACATGTGAAGTGTAGAATTCCCTTCTCTTCCATTAGTACATGATCACTGACATAAGAATAGTTAAAAGTCCACTCCCAGACTAAATAAGTATATTTATGTGCTTGTTACAAAGAAATGTATTATTATTATTATTATTATTATTATCCTTTCTACTCTTGTTCCAATAAGCCCTATGGATTTTGTTGCTGATTTATTTATTTATTTATTTTAGTTCCTTGATTAGTTAAAAATGGTATTTGATATTTTTCCTAGCATTCCTGACTGTGAAAATGTAGGAATAATACCTTACATTTAAAAAGCAATGCTCATTAATAGTTCTAGTTCTTTCCATAGAAATTCTCTGTAGTCTCCATTTTAAAGACAGAGTAACTGAAATGCTTCTGAAGAATAACGGTAGGAGGATAAATGAATGCTGTATAGCTTAAACGTCCTGCAGAAATGAAAGCAGATTAAGAAAAAAAAAAAAAAAAAAACAGTCAATTTACCACATTACAGATACTAGTCACTATTTCGTTGGCTAGTAGATGAAATATGAGAAATTCAAAAGTGATTTCCTTTACTATAAGAAATAAAATGCTTTTTATTAATACATTTTTGAAAGACCATATGTGCTTCATTTATATGATTAGTCTTGGTATTAGTTTGCATTTGGACAACAGTTCCCATGAAGCTTTGGGCTTCTCTGTCCTAGCCCAAGCAACAACTATCCTGTGAGTGTTCCTCTGCATGGGATCCAGCAGGAGCGGCCGCACCAGCTCCCTTCCGGCTGCTTACATCATCACTTTACATAATGGGAACATCCGTTTTTCGGTTTCATGTTTTTCTTTAGACAACATTGTCTTGTCAGGTGTCAGTATTTTTTGGCTCCTGCACATGCAGCTGTTTTTACTGCTCAAGGTAGCTGAATGCTTACTCCACCCATTTGTTTAATGAGACCTGTAATCAGCTTCAATTCCAATTGGTCATTAACACCTCTCCCACAGCAGTATGAAGCCAATATTGGGCAGGCTTGCTCTGCCTGTTACAGCATGCAGTGGAGATACTTTCTGCAGGTTTTAAAATATCTTTTCTGTAATTCATCTTCATAACTCCTACAGTGAGCCATCCACCTTGCTACAGCAACAAAAATAAGTAGCTCCTCTTTTCTTTTCTTTTTTTTTTTTCTGTGTGATTATGCCTTGAAGTGTATATCATTGTCCTGAGCCCTGAATTACATTTTGTGAATATATCAACCAAATAAGAGCACTACTATGAATGCTTTTTTTTTTTTTTTTTTTTTTTTTTTCCCCCTCACAAGAGAAAAATGCAGAAGGTTAACAAACACATAGGAACTACATCTGGCTTAGAAAATCCTCGCCTAGTAGTAACTGGTGAAGTAAAAAGTGTCATAAGCATTTGTTCTTGTAATCATCTGCCAATATCTGCTTTTGTCCTTTTTCTGGAGACAAACTACTGGTCTGAATGGTTCCTGTATGCACTTCCTCCTATTCTTAAAGGACAGTAAATGGTTCAACACCTGAAGTCCAGCTCCTAAATGCACCATGCTACAGCATGGCATTTTGACTAGAAAGGTACAATGTCTGTGTTCATTCTTATACCCATGTTGGATCGAACATTGGAAAGCATCTAGCAGATACTGCAAAACTAAGAAGGAAGCACCTCTCTGGCCAGGGCTCTGGGGAGCAATTAAATACTGTCTTCCAGTGAAAAATAAAACCATTCCTTAATCTGTAGCTGCCTTTATTGAATGCCTAAATTATAAATGGAGGAGTGGGCAAATGACAGTGATTTGCTGATACAGTAAGCCCAGTTACATTCTCCCTTCTTGACATTTCAGCTACGTGTGGGTTAAGATTAATGAAGAACAGAAATTCCCATCTATTCTGTACTGCTCAGGATGTTAGAAAGCAGACGCTCAGAAGTTTTACCTGTTTGAGTAAAAGACTTACTACTCATAGGATAATGAAGAAGGAGCTGGTGTTTCCAGAGAAGAGAGTTAATATGAGAAGGAAGCACACTTTTTTTTTTTTTTTCTTTCCGCTAGGACTGAAGATGAGGCAACTAGCATAATATCTGCTTAAGTCTGAGACAAAAGAGTAGGGACATGATAAGACACAGAAGGCAGAATGTGGAGGAGAAGAATATGTATTTCATAAAGTGATGTGTTCAGTAAATTGGGCTTGACTCTTTCTTCACACTGAAAAGACTTTTTTTTATTTTTTTTTTCTCCAGGAGGAACATTAACTTCAGTTAGACCCTGATACAGAAAAATAACATTTAGCTTTTGTATATTTTCATTAACTTCAACATAACTAATTGTTTTCTGTGAACTTCTGCTGTAACATCAAGGGCTGTACAGATGTAATCTATAAACAAGGACACCATTAGAAAATGTTTTGAATTTAATGATGGGCAGAGAGCAGTACTGTGATCATTCTCAAAACTCAGCCACCTGCCCAGGACCCCTCTCTTCCCTGAATGTTCACCTCTGTACTTTCCTGATATGATTATGCAATACCTGTATATATCTATCTTCTGGAAGTGAATAAGATGTATAAATAAGGGAGAAAAACAACCTCTCTTTCAGTAGATTTTGTATCCTAATTTTATACCTGTAAGTTTGCATGATCTGGAATTGGTGCTAATTGAGAGAGTTGGACCCCATCAGAGAACTGAGCTGATTTTCAGCTATATAGACTATCTGGCTCTAGGAAAGGAAAGAAGAAAAGGGAAGGGAAGGGAAGGGAAGGGAAGGGAAGGGAAGGGAAGGAAGGGAAGGAAGGGAAGGAAGGAAGGGAAGGGAAGGGAAGGGAAGGGAAGGGAAGGGAGGAAGGGAAGGGAAGGAAGGGAAGGGAAGGGAAGGAAGGGAAGGGAAGGGAAGGGAAGGAAGGGAAGGGAAGGGAAGGGAAGGGAAGGGAAAGGGAAGGGAAGGGGAAGGGATAAATGGTTTAAAGTGGTAGATACTATGACATTTCAGTCACTGTTGGTAAGTGGGGCGCGGAACAAGATTGCAGGTGTTCTGTCCAATTACTGTTTGGCAATTGCCAATATGAAAAAAAAATAAAAATAAAAAAATATATATTAGCTTTTTTTCTTATTTCAGGATACATTAGTGGAAAAACAAAGGAAAGAAAGTAGATGAAGAGCTTCATGTCGCACTCTTAGAAATCTCCTTGTTGCACATGAGCTGATCTGCTGGGAATGTACAGAGCCCTTCGACTTTTCTGGCTAAGTCTGCAACTTACCTAGGAGATGAGTTTCCATTACTCTCATCCCAAGCTCATTTCTCAAGCTCTACATATATATTAAAACATAGACAAAGAATTATACCTGAAAGTACAAAGAGAAAAGTATCAAGATATAGACTTACCTTAGCACTCTCCCTTCAGCACTATTGTGTAGTTGTAATTGAAATGTCCTTTTTAAAAGTGTGTCCTGCATCCTTATTTATTTATTTATTTATTTTTATTTTTTTTGGGCACAGGTCAGCTTGGAAATGAAACATAGTAACTCAGTGTATTTTCTGTAGACAGATTTGCAATTGTAATTATATTATTGTCCTTTATGTTATTTATAGCCTAAAGGGGCATTCATCAGAATCTGATGTGGAAGTAAATTGGGTAAAGTTCATATAAATTCTCCTGTATAAAGTGGAAAGACCTACACAGACTCCAAGGGAACTATATAGGTAATTTACATCTATGAAGCATAAAATTCCTACACACATACACACACACACACTGGTAACTGGTACATTTTATGGTCTTCATATACTGTGGCCAGTTCTGGATACCCCCCCAGTACATGGCAGACATGGACATATTGGAAAGACTCCAATGATGAGCCATGAAGATGATGAAGAGACTCTCCTATGAGGAAAGGCTGAGAGAGCTGGGCTTGTTCAGCCTGGAGAAAAGAAGGCTCAGGGAGGAATCTCATCAATGTGTATAAATACCTGCAGGAAGAGTGCAAAGAAGATGGAGCCAGGATCTTTTCAGTGGTGCCCAGTGCCAGGACAAGAGGCATTGTACACAAACTGGAGCACAGGAGGTACCAGCTGAACATCAGGAAGCACTTCTGTACTGTGCAAGTAACAGAGGACCGTACAGGTTCTCCAGAGAACTTGTGGAGTCTCTTTTCTTGTAGACCTTCAAAAACTGCCTTGACATGCTCCTTGGCAACCTGCTCTGGGTAGCCTCACTTAAGCAGGGGTTTGGACCAGATGGCCTCCAGAGGTCCCTTCCAACCATTCTGTTATTCTTTGATTCTGTTTTAAGCAAGATGTTTAATAGATAAAATTATGGATTTGGAAGAGATGTAAGCTTACAGGAGTTGGAAGCTCGTTCACAATATTTGTGTCTGAAGATTAATAATATCTCATAGTTTTGGTTGAGGACTGTGGACATTATTACAGTGTTATAATCTGTGAGTATAATAAAATGAATATAATAAAAATGTGATCAGTGGAGTACCCCTATTACCTACAATGTTCTTTGCTTCTTTCTTGTAGATTCAAGGCTGTTTAATGGAACACAACTCATTATTATTATTATTATATTATTATTGTTATTATTATTATTATTATTATTATTATGAATAATAATAATATATAATAATAATAATAATTTGCTTCTTAATTTGTAATGCCAAAATGATTAAAAAATAACTTTTTTTGGTATATTAATCATGGTATGATGGATACAGTTTGTTGTTTTATAGCTCTGACTCTTCCCTCAAGGTTCAAGACAGTACTTCAGAAAGAAAATCTGAGCCTTGTATTTTGTGCTTCAAGAGACAAAAAAAAAAAAAAAAAAAAAAAGTGTAGGTTATGTGACTCAAAAGGAGATGTACTTTTTAAATGATGTAGATGCCCTACTTTTAAATTTCTTACTGGAAAGACTATACCAGTTTAACCATACAGGATAGGGCCCAAAAATAATAATCAAAAAAAGAGAGAAAATTGTTAGGTGTAGATAGCTTGGTTCTTTTGTGATGCTACCAAGGGTATTTTTATCAGTGTACTCTTGGTCAAAAATTAGGAACAAAATTTAAGCATGTGTAAACTTCAAAGATCTTTTACATTTGAGCTAAACCCAAACTGTGTTGACATTTCCATTTCTGAGTTCAGAAGCTATCAACTGATACTGTAAAAACTTTGCATAAGTTTGTGTCTGTAAATAATGCAATAAAAAAAGAATAAACAAAACAAAAGTCCAGAGCAAAACACTAGGCTTTTTGGAAACTATAAATAAAATTTTAAGAGATTTGTTATGTTGTGTTATATTTCCAATTGCAAAACAAAATATAAACATATTGCTGGTTTTACTGTTGTTAATACAATGACAAGGGTCTGGTACCCAGTTTCTGTGGAAAAATGCTGATTTATTACCAGTAAATCTCTTATTTTAAGGTTTTGCTTAGAAATATTGGTAGTTAGAAACGTTTTTAACAGGGAAGATCATTTTGTGTGCAAAACAAGTAATACAGTGCAAGAAATAGAGAAATAAAGTGCTTTTTTTTAGAAACACTTTTTAAATACTTCTAAAATCCTGATGAACGTGAGGGTGACTGAAACATGACTGTAGCCCCAAATGTACCACAGTCATATAGAATCATAGAATGACTTAGGTTGCAAAAGACCTTCAAGATCATCAAGTCCACCCACCAGTATGACCTAACGAATCCCATCACTAAACCATGTCCCTTAGTGCCACATCCACGTGCCTCTTTAATACCTCCAGGGGTGGGGATTCCACCACTTCCCTGGGCAGCCCATTCCAATGCTTTACTATGTTCTAACTTGCTCTAACTGTTAACACATGAACATATGCTTCTTCCTTTTCTTCCTTATACAAGCAATTTAGTGAATGAGTAAAGTACAATGGTAAAAAAAAATCTGGAAATATAATAGCAAATATTTTTTACAAAAGAGTGAAATAGAAAGTAAAAAAATTTACTTCGTATTCATGGGTTAGTCTCATGTGATGCTTATGAATATACAGCATGCATAAATTCTGGGTTAAAGTCCAGATTCTACTAAAGAAAGCAGCAACTAATTCAGACTACCTTTTATCCCCTAATAACACCTTACTTCATGAATAAGTGCCAAAGCCACTGGGTCTGTTCTAGACTTTAATGGTTTTAGACTATACAAAAATGAAACCACCAAAAGCTTTAAAGGTGTACTTTTGTCATATGTTCATTGACTACATATACTGTTGCCCACTACGTTGCCCCAAACTACGTTACTGTTGCCCCAAAGATATTAATGTTTTGTCCTTTTGGAGTAACATTTTAAACTAATGAGGCATTTACAGAGGAAAAAGACAACTCACTACGAATTAAGATAATACAATATGACTCTCACTATAGGAATAAACACTTTAATCCTTCTTGTGATCCCCCCAAGGGTAGAGTGTTGATGATAGGAAAAGAAATGTATAGAGATAGCACTCATGTGGGAGAAACACACCACATAATGTCAAAAGACCATTGTTAAATAATGCTCTCGGTATCCTTACAGAAAAAACACAACTCATTCAAAATGCAAAACCAAGAGGCATAAACCTCAGCACAGACGCTTGTCAGAGAATGGAGCAGAAGTGTTTAATTTTTTTTTTTTTCTCTACTCTGAAGAGTAATTTATAGCAACAATATTCATTCTGTCCAAGCAGTCTCTGGCACCAGATTATGCATATCAGCAATTGGAATACAGTCATTTGCTATTGGCACTTCAGGCCAATAAAGTTTATTTCACTTGGAGTGCTGACATAGCTGTCTGCAAACAAGGCTCAGAAAACTAAGACATCTGGAATGTCATTAAAGAATATTGACTTTCTCTCTTCTTTTTTATCTTTTTCCCTTTGGTGGAATTTTAGTGCATTTAAGAATGCTGGTCACCTCCCAAAACATGAAAGCAAAACTGACAAAATCTATTTTTATATTTTCCTCCATGTATATCCCAAGTAACATAAACAGTGAAGAAGATTAAATCATGCAACGGTTTGGGGGAAGAAAAAAAAAAGTGCATATTACCCAGATGGTTGTATCAGAGATTTCATAAAGTGTTTTTTTTTGAGCTTAAAGCTGGGAGGGGCTAATTATTAATAATTTAGTACACTTGGATGGATCAATATGACTAATTTGTTATGTCTGCAGAGCTAATTCTTATTCCTCTGTGAAATGAAAACTTGAAAAATTGAAGTAACAATTTAAAAGTAAAATCGTTTATAGGGATTAAGAGGAACTGATAAATTCTGTTTTAAGGTTAAGAAGAATTGATAATCTAAGAATAAATTTAAGGATTTATATATATATTTACAGTTGTAGCATGTGCAACTTGAGTAATTTGCTACTTCAACTTTTTAATATTGGAAGTGGTTTCTGAAAACTGGACTTCACAACTAATACAAAATTAAGAATTCAGTTATCAAGAAATATAAAAAATCACCCTTGCAATAGCACCCCTCTGGTCTATGACAGACACACTATAGGACGACTCTTAATCAGTCTCTGCTGTGAAGTTACATAATAACTATTCAAGTCCTTGAGAAAAGTTCATCCAGGAGTAATGGTGTTATGTTTTTCACAGAGATTTCCATGCTTTCTCAGGCTTAATAGCAAGAACCCCAATGATCAAACATCATAGATGAGGGTTTGCAAGGACAGAAAACAGCCACATCCCTAGTGAAAGGTGAAGGACCAAGTACAATACATGATGTGAAAATAGCAGGACCATCTACCAGTGGTACTGCCATCCATCTGCCCTGCCTACTCCAGATCTCCTTTGTGCTCTCATTTGCTCAGCTGACAAACTCTGGAGTGAATCTTCTTAAAATGACAGACCCGCTGATTAGCAGTCCTCTCTCTTTCTCTGGTGGCAGTCATCACAGTTACAGGGCAGGACTGGTTTCCTGGTCTCTCCCATTGATCTGCGTTTTCATGATCTTTGCATTAGCATTTCATTCCTTCAGGTCATTCCTTGTGGAACAGAATGCCTGTCTCTGTTGTTATGGACTCATTGTCTGCTATGTAATGATGGGAAAGTACCTCTTTGTGGCATGGATTAAAAGGAAAAACAGAAAGAAGATGTCCTATACAGAAACAGAACAAAATAAAAAAGCACTTGGAATGGTCGGGTCATGCTTGAGAGGAAATTTCTAAGAGTAATTAATGGTGAAATTGATCTCATGTGACACAGTTATTAAATAAAGAACAGAATATTATGTTCACATACAGCAAATACACAAGACATTATTACCCAAATGTCAGTTTTTTAGAATGTGTCAGAGTGGCTTTCATAACATACAAAAGGGAATAAAAGCTAAAGAACTCTAGTAAAACGTTTAAATAACACAGTTTAAATAACTGTACTATACTATGTAAGGGAATTACAACTTGCAGAACACAGCTTGAAAAAATATCAGCTTGGACTTGCTGTATTTGGTGCAAAGAAAAGTATTACACCGCTATAGTTAAAATACAAGTGCAAGATCTTAGTCCTCAGGGTCTGTGAAGCACAAATTATTTCAATATTCTGTTAATACCTGAACCCTGGAATGAAAATTACACTAGAACAGTCCCTATTAATTTGTTCAACCATTTTCTCAAAATCTTTTTTGCAAAAGGTTTGTTGTTATGTTTGCTTGTTTTAATAATTACTGGATTTGTAGGTATGAGTGGGCCTTCAGACTCTTTTCTAAATCTTTTTATACTTTATGTCCTTACAAGTACATCATTTGCACAAAAATGTTTGTATGTATATATGTCCTTTAAAAGGCCATAAAGCAGATGTAGCTCAATATGTGGCCAGTTTGGCTTGTGAAATGTGCAGAATAGTACTCTGGAGATTAAGACAATTATGTTCTTTTTCATGCAGAATTAGTAAATAAATAAATTATTATGAGAGCTGGAATAAACACTGCAAAATAAAGCTATTTTCACGGTATATGAAGTAATTATATTTCTAATTGTAATGTCATTGGGTTTAATAGATTTCCTAAATAAAATAAAGTCAAAGAACAGTATTCTTTATAATGGTGGAAAAAAACAATCTTGTATTCCAAAAAGATAACTGTGATCTTTGTATTATTAACAGAAATAAGTTGTCTTCATATACATGTGCAGACTTAATTTTCTACTTTGTATATGTGGTAAATGGGTATAACGTACAAAAGCACTCTACTTTTCATATACACTTTGAAATTATATAAACAATAACACCGTGCAAGATAACAGAGAATCTAGGCCCCGTAAGTACAGTAGAGAAAAATCATTTTGAATTTAGGATGTGTCAATATAAAGTCTTTTTTTCTGACAGAAATAATGAAAAGGATCAAGAATCCAGCCCAGTGTAATCTACTAATAAGAAATGGCTGCTATCAGAAGCACTAAGCATAATGTAGGTATGTTTTTTTCAACAGTACTTTCTATGTTTTATTATACAGTCCCAGAATGTTCCTGTGCTACTCACTGGTGACTTTACATGGTTTGGGACTTGTGTTACATTATTTTTATTATAAAATATTAAATGATTGAATGAATATATATACCAGGAAAACTTGGAGTCATTCAGTAATTGCTAAAATTTGGAGCTAATTTTACATTTTATTTTACACAGGCTCCAGGATTCCTCTTTCATTTCAGAGAGATGATGCAATTTTGAAGTTGCAACATAATTCCAGAGTGTTTCTACTTTATTCTGTGTTTTATGGCAGAATATATATAAGTGTGTGTACGTATACATATGAGATATATATATATGTATGATAACCTCAAACTTCAAAAAACTATGCCTAGAATTTTCCATAGGTCTTGACACACTGAGTGACAAACTGGAACTCTGACTATCAGGCCAATGAAAAAGACAAATTCCATTCTGGATTCTCCTCAACAGTATTCTATAAGCATTTCTTTATTTATTTATTCCTTAATTAAAGGGCCTTAGCCACCTTCAAGGAACCACACTACAGAGACTTTTTTTTTTATTTTTAGGAAAATTAATTACAGCAAATAAACTTACCAGTGGGACCAAATTGATGATAAAATGAAGCTTCCATAATCCCAAAGTCTTTGTGTTCCAAATAGAGAAAAGTAAAAGGCTAAAAAACGTTCTGGTAAAAAAAAAAAAAAAAAAAAAATCTGGCTACATCTCAAACAAAATACAACTTTCATAGTCATAATAATGTTGCAACAAAATTCCGATCAAGATTTTCCAATGGCTGCTCTTTGTCAATAGCAAAATAAATATCCCAGCTGCAAATTGTGCCAGATTCCTAGTCAATCCAGAAAATGATATTTATATTACTCTGGATTTTGTTTGTTTGCTGTATTAAATATAATGGTGAGATCTTTGGATTGCAGTGGTTTAGAAACTTTGTTTTAACAGCTCTAGACTACAGACATTTGATCATCAAATTTGATCTTATCAATGTTTATAAATACCTGAAGTGTGGGAGACAGAGGGATTTGGCCAACCTCTTTTCAGTGGTTTGTGGGGACAGGACAAGGGGTAGTGGCCACAAAATGGAGCACAGGAAGTTCCGCATCAACAAGTGAAAGAACTTCTTCATGGTGAGGGTGACAGAGCACTGGAACAGGCTGCCCGGGGAGGTTGGAGTCTCCTTCTCTGGAGATATTCAAGGCCCATCTGGACACCTACGTGGGCAGCCTGCTCTAAGGAACCTGCTTTGGCAGGGGGGTTGGGCCCGATGATCGCTCGAGGTCCCTTCCAACCCCTACAATTCTGCGATTCTGTGATTCTGTGATATAATTAGGAAAATCAAGGTAATTCAGTATATTTTTTTATTTTTTTAATAATATATTAAAAATGGCCATACCCAAATTCCAAAAAATCACTAAAAAAAGTTGAAAATTCACAAAAGAAGTTATTGTAGATAATGCATTTCTTCATGGAAAATATTATCTGGTTCAGGAGTTTTTACAAGGTTCTTTGTAAGGAAAATTATTGGATCAAGAGGACCTACGATGTCTTCAACATGAGCCATGAAATGCACATTTTATAAGTGCAAGTTCCCTATGATTTCATCGTATTGTAGTTCTCTTCTGCCACCTCATTCATATACTTTATGTACCAAGCAATAGCTCAGGAGTCTGAATATAACTCAAAGACAGCCAAAATGCATCTCGCATGCTTACCCACATGATGCGTCAGAGATGAGTGCTGGTGTTTTGGGGAAGTCTGAAAGAACTAAGAGGGGTGGCACTGCACCACTTAAAACAGAGCAACAAAAGCTGTGCACAGCTGGTATCATCTCTTACCTGTGAACAATTTCTGGAGCTCCCCTCCACTTGAGTGTGGATATAGGTCTTATGTCCTAGCCCCATAAGGATTTTCTGTGCAACTCACAGGACATGTAAAGCTGCATATTCCTTCTCAAAAATAAATAAATAAATAAATAAAATAAAAATTCCTTGTAATCCCAAACTCATTTTAATTCATTCATTTTACTTTTTAGGGAAGGACAACAGCAGATTGGTAACCAGTTTTATTTTTATTGTAGTGTGAGAATAATTATGCTAAAGTACAACTTATCCTGATTAAAAAAAAAAAAAAAAAAAAAAAAAAAAAAACTATCTACCAAAAAGATTTAGTTGAACTTCTTTAAATCAACATAAAATATTTAAATTATTTTATTATCTCTTCCTTGTAGAATTCCTTAACCTTGAGTCTATTTTGTTAGCTTTCTTCAATTCGTTTAACAGAGTTAATCAATATATGTTTCCATATATAGAATCAGCAAAACCGGGCCTTCTAAATTACACTACTAACTGAAGAACAGTCATTTACAACTCATTAGACTCATTATAACAAACTGTATTTCATTCTCAGGCTTTCTAATTTTATTTTATTTTTTCTCAGACAACAGAATTTTCCCGTCTATCAAATTTAGCTTAATAGTCGTTATTTAGAGATAAGTAAGAAAACAATCGCCAGCTTTCCACCAGAGACTGATAAGCAAATTTGTTTTGCTTACCTCTGAGTGTTCTATGTCTTCACACTTTTTAAGGCCCAAAATTGTGTCATTTAAGCACAGCCCTAAGCTTAAATGAAGTGAAGTCCTATGCTTAAATGAACTGAAGCTCCAGCACCAAGTCCTGAGGGAGCACAAAAAACACAGTGTGCAACTCTAAAGGGAGAATATGGAGCAGTTCCTCTAAAGATCAATTCTTTCCCATTTTTAGAATCATTGTCTCCTGATAGGAAGGAAACTAATTACTTTGTACAGGAACACTTAGTGGCCTTCGTCCATTCATTCTTCCCCTGTACATCAGGGGTAAGGATCAGGAAGATGCAAGTCCTACACACTCCAGCTGTTTTGTTTATTCTCCATTGCAGTTTATTGCTTTACTAACTCTCAAGTCGTTTCATGTCCTGCAGCTATCCCACACAGAATGTTATGTACATATCCACAAGGCAAGAACATTTTTCACCATAAAATGTTTGTTCCTGATAGAAATCTCCATTTGTAAAAATACAAAGCCCAAGGAGGATACATAATTTCCCAAAGAAGGAAGCCTTTTCCTGTAATAGAAACTCAGAGAGTGTCTCTAATTCTCCTGAAGGCAGGTCATTTCATCTAACTAACTGTTACTGCAGAACTGTAGAAGAGCAAGTATTTCTGGGTAACTTGACCAGAGGGAAAACAATTAGGCTACATTACCAAACTTTAGTAATATGTTTTCTTGGCAGCAGGCATGCCTTTGTGGTTGCCACCACATATAATGTACCCTCTTTAAAGAGTAGAGGCTGGAAAAACAAACAATTCAAAAGTGTACACTACTGAATCCCACACACTGAACACACATTAGAAAACTCTATTTCAGTTGTGGATTCATAAGCTTGTTCTACCTTATTTCACAGATACTGAGACTTGCTGGTTCAAATACTTTATTTCAGTTTAAGAGAGAATCTGGTTCATTTTTCAGAGCACAGCTAAATTCTGAATTCCCCTAATTCATTGGCAAAATAATAGAAAGAAAAGCAATAAAGAAGAGTTATGACAAGACCAATGGAAAAACAGGTATTATGGATATATAAGATACGCACTCATGTAGTTTATAAATACCTCTTCTATGCCTAAATGCACATGCAATGCTGCTAGAATTTTATTAATACTAAAATATCTGTTGCTTAGAGTTTAGAAAAAGACACCTTTAACATTCACTATGCAATTTGAATTCAACCTTCTTCTATTTACATTAGGACATTAACTTTAATTACATGACTATGTGCTCTTGTTTTTAAAGGCCCTTTATTGCTCACTGAAAGGACAGAAGATGGTTATTTATTTGAGAACTTGTTTAAAATTGTATTTTAGGTTAGTTAAATGTAGCTATCAGTGAAAAAGCCTGATGTCCCAGGTTTTATCTACTTCCAAGAATCACTATACTTGTAGGCAGAATATTATTTTTATGATTAGTACTTCTTATGGTATTCAATGTTATAGATTATCTTGGTTGTTTCACAAAAGTTTCCAAATTCATCTCTGCAGCACCTCTATTAATGAAGGGCATTGCAACCTTCAATTTTCAAATGGGAGAGAAGGGAGGAGGGAAGAGATTAAACATTTTAATGTCAGAGTATCCATGGTGCTTTAGGGTGCCCACTTGGGACATTTACTTAATTTTCCTGAGAAGCTGATAGAACTCTTCACGTTTTTCAAGTTCAGGTTCCAGTAAGTTCAGTTGCAGTTCTGAGAGCAGTACATTTCTAATAGATCTTTTTCTCATGCTGGGGCATTAGGACATGAGGACATGCAATTAGTGATGGGCTCAGAAACATCTTGTTTGCATGACTTGTTTAACATCACATAGATACCTTATGAAGAGAGAGGGAAGGAATGAAATTACTCAGAATCATATTCAAAGATCTCAACAAGGAAATCCTCCCTTTTCCTTTTGATGTTCATTTTAGTCTCGAACAACATCTTTTAATTCAGACCTGATTCACCTTTTAAATACGCCTCTCATATGCTGAATGAGCCGGGATTCTTGTGGAAATGATCACATCATTGAAGGCTGTACCATAATGCACACACCTAATAATAATGATGAATCAATATTACCCTAATAACATTGCCCTGGAATTTTGTAACTTCTGAATTATTGTTCTTTCACTTATTTTTCCTTATTTGCTTATATGTATTTGTTACATCTTCTGTGCATGCATATCTGACTTTCTTTCAGCTTCAATCTGAAGAAGAGACAATCCATCTCAGGGCATCACAGTACCTCCCCATGCATCCTGAGAAGGGATCAGGGTCTTGAGCTGAAAGAATAACTAAGTGATAGGAATCTCAGGTTTTTATTCTCTGTGCATATGAAAAAAAATGCAATGTTTCCCACATTAAACATTTCTATCAACTGACAGAAAAAGAAAATTGTTGATAGAAGAAATTCAGTATTTAAAAATCTAGTGATCTATCCTGGATTCTAACAGGTATGTCTATTCACCTCAATGTTGAGTTGTTTTGCATTATCCTATTTAGTCACCCTATTGCCATTTCACCATCCCAGGCTCTTTTCCCTCCCATTCTCCTCCTACTTTGTCTTAGTTCCAACATAGCTGGTTTGCTATCTCTCTGTGGCTTTTGAAACTAATAAAATATAACAACAAAAATCTCTTCTGTTCTCCTGTTCCTGCCATCGCCTTTTCATAGACTGTATTTACAGTCATTTCCTGCAATAATTGGTTCATTATTTCTACTTAGGCTTTTCAAATTTTCCTGCTCCAAGTCTGTTGTACTATGTTCCAATTTTACTCATTGCCTCAGAAAGCTATCTAATATCCGTGGTCATTTTTTTCAAGCAAAGCATATTCTTCCGGATTCATGTTACTATTCCTGTCAGACTAGTCTATACTTTGTCTCTTCACTAGCTCATGGACCCAATCGCCCACACACCAGACTCCAGTCTCCTTCTCCACAGCAAAAGTTCACACAGCTTTGTTTCCCTCAGGCACCCAGTCTCATGCTTGATTAGCCCAATATTACATTTTCCAACTCTCAATCCTGTTACTCCTCCTCTCCAATGTTATTGTTTCCCATATTTCTCCTTTATTAGAATCCTAACCCTCCTTCATTCTCTTGCCTCGCATTACTCCTTATACTGTCTGGGGAAGAGATAGAGAGAATGCCAGGAGAAGGTTATTCAGACAGCAGGATGGGTATGTTCACTGACTGTGGTTGTAGGCTCAGTATTTATTCCTGATAGTGTGTTCACATAAGTATGATCATATACAGGTTTTCTAGAGAATTAGGCAAAGTGGTCTCTACAGAACGTGTAGTAGGCAGAGGTACCATCCACCAAAGTATATACTTACAAGGTTAAAAGTCTGGTACAAGATGAAGAGTCTTACTAAATTGCAGAGGTAAAAGAAAAGGGAGCAAAGTGAACATATTTATGGAGCACACAATGTTCCTCTGCCATAAGACATGTAAGGTATGTAAAACTCCAGATCAGGATGCCAGTACAATATAATGTACATTTATCCTGACAATAATTAAATTTTAAAAAGCATCAAAAAAACTCATAAAGTTTTATTACTGGCCTTGGAGATCCTTCATGGCATTGTGCCAACGCATGGTAAGCATTCATGAATTAGCATGTGTTTGTTTATGTGTGAGTGTGTTAGAGCCATACCCCAAGTGATGGACTTAGTCCGTGGTCATTCTCTAAGACAAAATAGTGCTGAAGGCTCTGGGCAGCAGATTTGCCAGCCCCAAGGTCTCTAAGATTATAAAAACTGGCAAAAATACTGAATTAGCAAGTAGTAAGCAAACAAGTCTGAGTGTAGATAAAAGCAACTGTTGCATTTAATGGCTTTTTGGATTCCTCTCTTTTGAACTGTTAACTCTAGACAGACTTAAAACTCAGACAAATCAACGTTTTTCCTGAGGATGGCAAAAGGCATATCCCTGATATAAAGGCTCTTTTCTTTTTCCTTCAGATAACTTTTACTTTCCTTGAAAGGGAAGATTTCTTGTTTAATATGAACAAAGCAATATATTTTTCTCAAGCTTCATTCTCAGAAATATCCAAATCATTCTGACTTAAATTAAAATATACATAAAAATAATGTAATTCTGCCTAAGAAAAGCAAACAGCTTTTGAAATGTCTGCTCAATTATTTAAAATATGACAAAATTATAGGTGGCAGAATACAGCATCTTGTAATGGGAGCTTTATAAAAGACACTGTTACCACTTCCATCTCAACACTGAAACTAATTTAGAGTTCTCTTTCCTAGAGGGTGCTTTACCTATTTTGGGGTTGTTTCTACCTTTGTTTGGTTTTCTAGTTTTTATCACCACCGGGAAAAAAATAAAATAAAATAAAATAAAATAAAATAAAACAAAATAAAATAAACAAAACAAATAAAATAAAATAAAATAAAATAAAATAAATAAAAATAAACTGCCTAAATTTTGATTACAAGGGAGAAAAAATTTTTGCAAACCGGATCACAACTACTGAAGGCTGATCTGAAGAAATATTCAAAAACAACAGCTGATTGTCTGTGTGGCTACAGAAGGGAAATCCCACTATACAGAACACATTACAGTCTTGGTACTCTTTTGTAGTAAATCTACCCACACAAAAAGTTCAACAGAAAGAATCTCCAACATCAGCAAATTAACACAGAATGAGTTGATGGATTTTCAATCGATACAACCTTTCCATTTTGAGCTTAAAATATGAAAACATTTCCAGCTCCCAGCCCATATAGGAAACATTTGGGCATGGAATGGGTAGAAAATGTTTTGATTTTGTTGTTGTTGTTGTTTACTCTTCTAAAACAGTTGAAGATATGTCTAAATGCTTCTGGAATCTCTTTCAACAATATGCTTTCTGAGATCTTGGCTACAACGGAAATTACTGCCTGGCATCCCTTTCATAGACTCAAGTACAAGTTTCCCTATTGTGCCTCACTCCAATGTAGCTTGTACTACAGTAAAACCACAGCTTTAAATCTCTTTTAAAACTTTGCAAAAACTTGCCTTGCCAGCACACTGTTTCCATTATCATGTTCCTGTTGAAACCTTGACATGGCCTGGGTTATGGGATCTGGTCAAACTCTAACAGCTGGATGTAAAACAGCTCAGTGGAGAGTGGAAAATTAAACAGTGGGAAAGAGCTAAGGAATGCTGGGAAGCTACAGGTGGCAGAGCTCTCACAAGCTGATAACCCTGCAAGGATCTTTACACTGTATCTGTCTAAAATGCCTTTTATCAGGTTTGCTAAGGTTTTAAATACTTTGTTTTGGAAAAGTGAAATCAAAATTAGATGGAAAATAAACCAATGCCGTTTAGAAGATTAGTACATATTTATATGCTAGACATTTTGTCTGCCTAATTTAAATACCTACTTTCCATCTCAAAATATATATGTGTGTATGAACATATAAACATATATGTGTATGCATATAGTATTTTGTATATGTAAACCCTGATTTGCATGCTGATAGCATAGTCAACTATTTCTACTGAAAAACATTTGAATTCTTTCTCTCAGTTGTAACTATTTGCATCTCAAGCCCCACTGTCTTTAATGCAGTTATCCTCAAAATAATCCTTCAAGGGTGGGACTGCTCCTACAGCTGGAGAACTAAAGCACAGAGAGCCAGTCTGACTGATTTACAAGAGTAATGTCTTAAATGGAATAGGAACTGAAATAAGATGAGTAAGGACTTCAAAGACTTCCCGTCTTTTGATATGAAGATAAAGGCATAGTAAAATGTCTCTTTTAACTTAAATATGAGCAAATTTAATATAAAAATTGATATTTTATAAATTAAAATCTCTTAATTCAGAGCGATTCTTAAGCCTTAATTTTCTTAAGCCCTGAATCATAGTAAATAAGTAAACACTTTTGCAAGAACCTCTGAAAAATATATACACTTAAAAAAAAAGCTTTTTGTTTCTTTGAAAACAGAATTTGGATAGAATTTTTTTCCAGTTCTACCCCCAGATTCTTAAGATTCTTCCAAATTCTACTCATCACTTATGAACAAGTTAGTTATTTTAAAAATTAGTCTTACTGTCTCTATGCATATCCATAACAGTTACGTTGTTCAAATTGCATTTCACTGTCATTGAAAACATCACATTTAAAATAATAATAATAATAATAATAATATCATAATAATAATAATAAATAAATAAACCTGGATAGTGGTGAAAAGGGCAGCACCAATAACAAAACAAGAATAAAAAGGAAAAGAGTGTGATAGGGAGTTTAGGTTCCCAGATGTAAACCTAATTTATATATTAATTTCTGTAATGATTGAAATTTCTTATTACCAGAAGTTATAGACACTGTTCATTGTTACCTTTGTACCAGCGGTTCATATCTCTGAATATTCTGGAGAGTGTTTTATTTGTCACGTGTGTTTTGTATTACAAGTAGGTACCTGTAGATATACTCCTGTTCAGTCATAACAGAAGATGGTCTAAACTGTTTTATCTGAGACCATTTTCAAAACTGTTTCATAGGCTGCCTGAAAGCTCTTTACTCAGACTTCAGTCTTTTCACCTTGCTTTTTCACCAGAGAGGAATTCAAGTACACAGGGTCAAAGAGAACCACAACATGTTTGGAGACTGGGACCTAAATGCCCCCAGAGAGAAACCAGCCTGAAAATTAAATAGCCTTTTGCTAGTAGATGGTTTTTCATGTGATAGATGAAACATATGTATAAAGGAAGATGGCAACGTTTAAAAAACTGCTTTCTTTGATGAACTATTTTTAAGGTACACGAAACATTTTGCTTTACAATGCTGTCAAAAGTATTAAAACACTTATAGAATTAAAAAAAAAAAAAAAAAGAAAGAAAAAAATCATATTTGTTTTGCCTTTCCTTGACTTGTTTTTCTGACACAATCCAATTTACATGCACTTTTAATCTGCTACAAAAAATACATTATGCTCTCTGTATATTTTTAACATTTCTCTCCCAGTGTATGATATTTACACAGCAATTATTGGGTACTTTCTATTGTATTATGAACGAATCAGATAGCACAAGAAGTCCAATCCCTTCATCCTACATAGGTCAGACTATTCTTGGACAATTGCTCAAAAGCCCAAAGGTCCAAAGTACGTTATCCATCTTATGTGAAGTTATGCAGATCTCTCTGCTCTCACCTGTCTTGTTCAGTGTGTACATGAGGTTGCCTGGGCAATTAGAATGAAAATCTGTGCTGCACACATAGCACACAGATCAATGTTTCTTTTTCAACAAACCAGCAAACCCAGAAGGCACAATCTCTTTGCATTCACTGTGTCTGGGTGCGAAACTTGGCACTGAGTCCAGACAAAAGAGAGATTATCAAGGGAGACAGCAGGAGGAAGAGGGGGGCAGCAAGAAAGGAATGACAAGAATTGTTTTTGCTTCTATAACCATTAAAGTAGCTCACCCTTATCTAACAAGCTCATAGTTTAGATCTTTACCAAGTAACTAATTTTTCTTGGATCCTCCAGCATAATCTGGAGTCAAAACCACTCCTTGATGTAGCAGGTTTCTGCAACCTAAAATAATAAAAAATAAAAATAAATAAAAAAAAAAATCATATGTATCACTCACAAGAGTGATGTCCAAATATCAGATTATCAGACAAACAAGTGATTGGTTTGGAAGCTCTACCCACATGTCCTGCCACAAATCAAGGGTTGAGGTGATGGATGGACAGTATACTAATCAGCAGACAATGTATGTTGCTCCTTTAAAACAGTTAAGTCGAAATTTCATAGTGGTTAAAGCTTTATATAATGTAAGCAAATCCTCTTGACTGTGTACAGAAGACAACCCATGTAGGCTTATCCTTATCTTATATGAAGTGATTATATCCTTATCTTATATGAAGTGATTTTGGAGAAACATGCTATCTAAGCCACTATCTCTGGCCACTCTGAGGTCACTAAAACTGGAGAAACTTTAGTTATCCCGTCAAGGAATTTGAACTGCTAATCTTCCTTCCTAACAGAACTTACTCATTCACACTTGACACTGTTGTAATGCCATCACATAGCTTGTATCCTGCTAGAGTAGTCAGGCATTGGAACGGGTTATTCAGGGAAGTGGTGGCAGCACTGTCCCTGGGGGTGTTCAAGGAAAGGTTGGATCTGGTGCTTAGGGACATGGTTTAGTGGGTGACATTGGTAGTAGGGTGATGGTTGGACCAGATGATCTTGAAGATGTTTTCCAACCCTATTGATTCTATGATTCTATGATCTTTGTATTGTCATAAGCATACAGGCTCCTGTCTACTCCTATTGTGGATAGTTTTAGTAGAAAAAGTGTTCGGGAAAAGAAGTCTGAAACTAGTCATCTCCAAACAAATACAGCTGACTTTACTGAAACACTTTCTGCTGCACAAATTTTGAACCAATTTTGAATCTTATCAATTCATATTCAATGCCATTAGTCATCAGGCAGAATCTATGTAGATGACAGAAAAGAATAACAGTAAAAATATAAGAAATGTGTTGGCGCTATCTTTCCCTGTGTGAAATGGTTGAAATAACTGTGTGAAATACCCTAGGGTGGAAGGGCAAAATAACTATATAGTAATATGGAATACTTTTTTTTTTTTTTTTTTTTTTTTTATAACACCATTCTCCTCTTCCCTTCCTGTTTTGTTTTTGTTTGTTTTCAGGTGCATTATCTCTCTCCTAGGCCTTTAATAAACAAAAATGTTAAACATCTACAACAGCAATGTTTTTTCGTGCTTTCTATGACTATTAGCTAAATATATATTTATTACGTAGAAGTACTAGAGCATGTTAATTTCTTTTGGAAATGTGGCATTTAACAAACAAGAATAAGGCACAGATAATGATGTGAGTATATATCTCTTCACAAGCATTCACAAACTGTGCTCCTGGTAGTTCTATGTGCAAGTTGTCGATGCACCCAAATCTGAGGTACAGAGCATTTCCAATTTCAGTAATTGACTACAAGGTCTACTTCTTCAGTCCCTCATGGGGACACTCTTCTGGCACAATGTTAATTATATTTGTTCTGACACACAGCCGTACACCCTTGGCAGATTATTTTCTATTACCCTGCATAAAAATGGCTGACATCTTCAAAATGCTAATGAGAGATATATCAATTTTTATAAGAGTTTGGATGGCTTCCAAATATTGTTAAATGTATGCAAAAGTTTGTGAAATATACTCAGTATATGGTTATAAATGCAATATGTTAACTATGTTGTTGCATAGTAATCTACAGTGGCAGAGAGATGAAACATGAACAAATGGAGAAATGTCACTAAAATACTGGTTTATTTTTATTCCTTTTGCCTAATTGTTTGATTTTCTTAAGATGTCTTACATCTTAATTGAATAAAACATATATTTACAGTAGCTAACTCAGTTTGCACCACCGAAAAATCTGGCCCGTTCCATTTTGAATCAGAGATAAAATTATGATTGGATTATAGAAATAATATTCCAAACCAACTGGAGAGTGGAAATACTTTATCTTTGTTGTTACTCTGGCATGAAATGCTTTAAAATTATGCTACTATCTATTCTCTTTTAAACATTTTACTAGCAGAATAACTCCAATATAGGTGTGATCTGGCCTGACTGCAGACTTCATCATAACTGAGACATCAGTATGTTCAGTTGAATAAAATGAGATGATACAGACTCTGGAGTAGAGTTGTTATATACCATTCCTTGAACAAAATTATCCACGTACATTAATAATAATAATGATGACAATAACAATAATAATGAAACACAACTGCAGATTTTTCTTTGCTCATTCTAATCTGACTGAAAATGAAAATTAAGTGAAGCAAAGCAAAGCTAGATGAGAAAGGAGGGAAAAAAGGAGAGAGGAAAGAAAGAAAGGAAAGAAGGAAAGAAGGAGGGAAGGAAGGAGAGAAGACAGGAAGGTGGAAAGGCAAGAGGGAAGGAAGACCAAGCAGAGGGTAGGTAGGGGCATGAATCAGGCGAGTTTTGATAGTTTCTTCTGAAAGATGGTCAATGGATAAGAAACTGATCTATTTAATGCTGTAGCTAGCTAATAGTATTGATATTGCTAAGTATTTCTGTTACTTATAGACCAAAGACCATTGAATAAATCCAATGTTACTATTCAAAAGTATAGAATTAATATCTTCTGTCTCTGAAACACTGGACTTGTAGCCTTTACAATTTGAAATCCAAGACTCATCAAAGTAATTGGAAAAATTATTTCTGTTTTCAGAACAGCCAAGCCTATATTTTCAACTCTTTCACTTTTCTTCTTTTTTCCTTAGCTATGTGAAGGAAGACTAGGTCCTGGGACTGTCTGTCTAGACAATAGTGAGTACTCTTAACAGATCAAAATGTTATGTTTACACTGTTTTGCAGACTATCTGGAAGGCATACTGATTTTGAAACTTGGCCAAAAATGTGATGGGAAATTGCTTGTTATGACATTAATTCTATGGGGAATTGGAATATTTTGCATTAAACTTTTTCCTAAGAGCTGCATCATTGTCTTTTCTAAGACTGATATTGGGGACAAAATAGAATAATTCTGTAAAAATAGTTTTCTGATAGAATGAGACACTTGCACTATTTGCTCAGTGCACTTGCACAGTGAATATGCTCAGAAAGTCTGTACCTTCCCGAACAAACTTTAATTACTATATACAACTCTGGGAAGTGTTTTATATTCTTTATTCTTTGTAATAAACTATAATAGCAATGTTAAAAGCATCAGAAACTGTAAAGTATAATGCATACATAGCAGAAGATACAAAATTACTTTTAGCATAACAAATTAAAGATAAATGCCAAATGCACAAAATGTTTAGCCAATCATTTTGAGCAACATTAATAAAACAATAATTATACCTAGAAAAGTATGCAGTAAACTAAAAAATATAGTTCCTAAAAGTATTCTGTCCGTGGCAGGATATAATTATTAGTTAAATCAGTTTTCTATTGTATTTCCTGTGAAGTGACAATATTTTGGATTGTTGTAAATGAAAACCATTTCACTGGATTTCTTTGGTTTTACACATGTATTCTTAAAAAGACATTCTCTAAACAAAACTCTATTCTGCTTTATTTCTAGAGACTCAGCTGTAAATCTAAACACCCTGACATACAAATATTGCAGAATTTAGAGTTGTGATGTTTCTATTCTCAGCATTTTATGTTGTTCTCAGGTTTCTGTATTAGTAACATCCTCAGAAAAGGGCAATGGAAATTTGCACCTTAACCATCGGAGTTCAGAACCCAAGACATTCGCATTTTATTGACTCTGCTATAAGAGAAAGAAGTTAGGAGAGGTTTAAACTTCACTCATGTTGGCAAGAGTCATCAAAACACCAGCTTTATCATCAAAGCACCAGCAGATTTACATCAGCTTTGTAAATCTATTGAACTGTGCAGACAAAAACAACAGTTCTGCGAAGCAACTATTTCCTAGCATGATCACAGACACTTAGAAGCTTTAAGAGTCCATATTTTAATAAACAAAACATGAAGTGCTGAAGACCTGAGGGTGGGCATCTGGTCTGAAAGTTCTCATAGACACAAGAGTGGTGACTTTTCAAGTGGGAAATTGTGCAGCCGCCATCCCTTGCACTTGTTTTATTGGGACAGAGAAGTCACTGAGTAGACTGTGGGCTGTGAAGTGAAGAGATAGTCCATAAAGGCTCTACAAAGAGATATTAATAAGTAACAAAAAGTAGCTTAAAAACAGAAAACCTACAAGATGACTAGGTGATGGAGACACCTACCAAAATCATAAGCATGTCTTGGAAATACATGTAGTTTCTGTCATGCTGATTGGTAAAATAACATGAATTGGTCAAGGACGTTCCCAATACCACACTAGAAGCTTCAGTGTTAAATAGTAATTTAGATAATATTTGCATCTGAGTACAGACAAATGTGTCATTTCATCTCCAGAAACAGAAATGGAGCATAAACCATATGGATATGTTTGGTTAAAAAAAAAAAAAAAAAAAAGGTAAAAGTACATAGATTTACAGTAGATGAAAACAAAATGTGCTATAAAGTATTTTTGGTATGCTCACACGAAGGGTAAATAACCATAGAAACCACCTGAGATTCTAGTTCGTTGAGAGGTCCTATGAAATAGATTTTTCCCTTCCTTCTGATAATCTTCAGGTTTCAGATCAACATTCATACTGAGCCACTGAAGCAATTTTAAAACATCATTCATATGACCAGGTTCTATGAAAACCTGAAGGAACCAGCGGTTAAATTAAACAGTAATCTCTTGAAGAATGCTTATGTTGCGCTAGTAATGGTATTATAAGTGATTTATTTATTTTTATTTATTTGTTTTTGGCTAATACAGAACTGATGCTCACTGCATGATTAATTAATTTATTTTTAATCAATTCTCTCTCTCTTTTTTTTTTTTTTTTTTTCCTGGACAAGTTAGGCCAGACACACAAACTGTTATAAGACCTTTATGACAAATATCAGTTTGGTATTGCACTGCACAGTTGTAGGCATTGAAGCTGTAGCACACTTGGTAGAACTATTACAGGAGATGAACAAATAAAAGCTATTGAAAAAGTAACAGTAAGCTGTTGACCTTCACAAAAAGTTTGACTAATTTACTGATAACTTGTTCTTAAACTCTGCACATGCTGAGTGTAAACCATTGCCTTTACAGCTGTGAGATAGACAAATTGCTGCAAAATGTCAATGAAGTCTGATAAAGAAACTCAGCTGAGTCAGTGGCCATCTAATTACCTGTGATGGGACCACTTCCAGTTCATAGCAGTATTGGCATGTGGATAAAATATTGAAGCACGAGAAATGGTTATCATGAGGGCTGAGTAAACATTTTTTGCACTAGATATATTATTTAGTGCAGTCTTCTTTCCTCCACTGAATAAATTATTTAAAATAACTTGCTTCATATACAAATGTACCTAATTAAATACTGCTCATTAAATACTGCATTCAAAGAGTAGTAACAAGAATTAATTATACAATTTGTTAAGAACAGTTTCTGAAAATATTTGAAAAGTTTTGGCTCTGGTTCTGCAAAAATTATCTATTGATGAAACATTTACATAGATTCCTACCGAAATTAATGAGACGATGAGATTATGTCTATACTACTCTACTAAAATAAGACAATGGTTCTCTTGCACCAAGGCAACTAGGCACAAAATGGTCTTTCGTACTACCATACACACTTAGGATCCATAATGGGGAGGCCACATTCATAGAATCATAAAGCCACATATTGGGAATAGCCCTAGACTATGCCACTTCATACACCATGGCCAAGAAAGATTTGGATAAGGAAGAACTGTAGTTCTGTACCTCTGGTTGTTGTGGTTTAACCCGGCAGGCAGTTAAGCACCACACAGCCATTCACTCACTCCCCCCACAGTTGGATGGGGAAGAGAAATGGAAGTGGAAAAAAAAAAAAAAAAGTAAAACTCATAGGTTGAGTTTTAACATCAGTGTGTTATCAACATTATTTTCTTCCTAAATCCAAAACACAGCACCTTACCAGCTATTATGAAAATTAACTCTGTAACATCTGAAACCAGGACAATGCTATATAAAATATATATGTTAATGACAGTGAATATCACATATCTAATTAAGACAGAAAGTAATTTAAGATGTATTTTTATTATATTTCTGAGTCACTATCAGTGTATAGAATTTTAATCCGGTGTTTGCTATAAGTGTCATGAAGAGAAGTTCAGATAGTAAAGCAATGGTTTTGGTCTTTTGGGGGAAGTGCAGGCATCCTAATCCCGTGGCTCTTAAAGCATTTTTTACTCTTTCAGTTATCAAGGCCTCGAAGAAGAAGAAAACCATGGCAGAATGCCTATAACCATCTGGATGAGAGTATGTGACACGATGGTAAATAAATCAGTGTAACAAAACATGAGGAATCTGTGCTTCTTGAATGTACATCACTCATGCTTTTGTGCCTGTGGGTTCCTCCTGGACAATACTAAATAAATAAATAGAATGCAAAGTTTAAGTAAAAGATTAAACTGGAAGGGTTGGCAGTAGGAGGGCTTTATCTGCCTCAGTCTTTTCTTTTGTTTTTCTTAATTTCAAGGATCTGATATTTTGTAAGGGAAATAAATGATAATTACACAGAGGAATGACAGATTAGCCTAGTTTACATGACAACAGTTAAAGTGTAGAAAGCCCACAATAACGTACTGGGTTTGATACACTCAGCAGAAATTTGATTGGTTAAAAAATATATTAAAAAATCAATGAACTAGAGTGGTAGAATGAAATGCAGTGATCTCGTCTCTGCAGTGGTGTCTCATGATTATCGCAGATTTGTAAACTGAGAAACTGAGACTTGAAAAAGTGAGGCCACTTGACTAGTTTATGCTTCTAGCTACAATAATAACACCAGGTATAAGACTCAAATGGAAGATTCCTGAACTATGATTTTACCTGAACTCTCATCAGTATTTTTCAATGGACATGTAGAAATCTTATTTTGTAAATAGGTGAGCAAAGTTCAAATCCTATCTGTGCGTGACCATTTCCTTGAGAGAAATGAACATCATTTTGTAAAAGAGTGGCCAAATTACTAAATTACAGGATATTCTGGTTTGTGGAATTTCTGTTATTGAAGTTGCTCCACTCTTTTTAAATAATTGAATTCACTGGGAAGATCTTCTAATCAGTATTTTTGTTCAATGAAATTTCTGTTCCCATAAGAAAAGTTTAGAGAAAGTTCATATCATTTTCTTTTTGACACAATTACAGTAAATTTCAAACATGAACTTTTGGTTCCGTGTCTTCTTCAGACCAAACAATCTGGATATTTGAATCTGAAACTCTTATTTTCAAGGTGCATACAAAAATGCTGCTTTTTAGAAAGGATAGTGTTCTTACACTGTCTCGGTATAGAAACTGTTAATAACATCAGAGAAGAATGACTTCTAATTTTTTGTTTTATACAGGAAAGGCAGACGGGCTTTCTTGCTAAAATTAGAAAATGTCAAACACCACAAACTCAAAAATTATTTCAGAATAAAGGGAAAGCATTTGCATTCTGCAAACTATATCAGAAAAAAAAAAAAAAAAAAAAAAAAAAAAAAGTTAAAATCCACTAGAGGTCTGTTCCTCTTGAAATCACCAGGAAAACTCTATTGATCTAATAAGAGATTTTTCAGCAAAGCTGACTTGCCTACCCAAGGCCTATAGATTTTCTAGATTTATTTACAGTTGAAAGTAAAAAATAATGAGACCTGTTTTCCTGAGTTGCAGTAAAAGCCATAAGAGAAAGCAGATGAAGACAAATACTGTGTGTATACCTGAAGTTTCACCACTACATTGTTTTAAAAGGATTTACTTTGCTCTCACCTATATAGACTAAGCCATTAAAATCACAGCCAAGCTTAGGTAATCCTAGAGGAGGAAGCAAATAATTCTATCTCAAACTTTGCAACTGACCTTCTTCCTTTGCTGTTATCCTACAACGTTTTTGTTAGTGTGACACATGGAGAGCCAAAACTGATCTCTCAAAAAGATATCTTGTTCTTGCTGCTGCACACACTTCCAGATGTTCCATGAATAAAATAATTGTAGTGTCCCTGAGAGTGTCAATTTTTATTTTTCACTTCTCTTCCTGAATCTGCTATCGCTCATCCCAACTCTTTTAAAGTTGTTCTGACCACCTTTTTCTCCAAGAGTTTTCAGAGAATAGAGCCATGCATATGAAAGGATTTCATCCCTGAACAGATTTTCAGTCAAGGGTGACTACTTGCTATTTACATTTTGATAGTGTCCAAAAGATGAAGAACTTTTAAACACTTGATTCCATAAATTAGTGTCTCATCCATTTTAGTATTTACCTGAAGAATGCAGGGCAGGCCGAACAATAAATGTGCATGCTGTCTTAAAAAGCTCGAGATCGAAGTTTTGCCTTTGTTTCTGTTTTTCTGTTTTACTTGTTACCTCTACTGTCATAACATATAAACAGAAAATAAATGTAATGCATACCCAACTGCAACATCCTGGAGAAGGCTGGCACTATAGAATAAACTGAAGATTGTTCTGAATGAAATATTCTCATTAGAGAAGATTCTTGTTGTGACATTAACCAACATAATTTTGTTCATAATATTTTTTTTCTAAGATTTCTTTGTCTGTCTTGCTGTGAATTCTATAGAGGACAGTAATATGTCATACAGATATTCTCAATATGATGCCATAGATTTTAGTTGACGTGTTATTTTCTCTCTTCCAAAAAAAAAAAAAATGTAAAAGAATCATAAACAAGGTAAGACAGCAATAACTAGGAAATCATATTATTGCATATTGAGAGGTCTAAGTGGGACAGAACACAGAAATTAAAAATATATAATAAGTTAATAGTCAGTAAGATTCATTCTTAAGGATGGACATGAGAAAGAAAATAGAAGAAATTCTGACACCACAATGAAAATAGAAAGCTATTGAATGGAATTTAGAAGAAATTTTAAGTGGCCATTTACGTAAGGAGAACCTGTTACTAGTGGTGTAAAGTGGAAAAAAATAAAGTGCCTGTATGATAAGCTTATAAGATAAGCTTTACTGCTGTTGTATTTGAGGAGGGGTGGGAAGTGTTAGAAGAGCTTTCCACTTACAGAACTGTTTATTCTCAACATAAGTTCACTAATTTAAATGTCACAGTTGAAGGTTTATCTCTATCTGTGTGAAAAGTGCAGACACATACCTCAGGCAGGCATTTCACTTAATCTGCAACTTGTTTCTATGTAATGATTAACCTGGCTAAAACTTTAAATAGTTATCAATCATTCCACTACCTAGACCAGCAGCTGATAGAGCAAAGGTTAAGTTTATTGAAAACTAACAAGGTTTTGCTCAGTTTTATCCTTTAGATTCTATGTTCTGAATGTGTAAGTCCAAATCTACAAAGGATATGCGAACTTGTTTAAGAGTTTAAACAGTGTCCCTAAACTCAAGGATATTATTTGCTTACTTAAAATTAAGCACATATTTAAGTGCTGTGATAGATGAAGGTCGTATCTGATGCAGCAGGATCAAGACTCAATGAAGTTATTGTTAATCTTTATATTAATATAGAGTTCCTACACTAAAATGAATTTTACTTTCACAGGATAATATTTAGAGAAATAAATAACAAAAACCTTGTAATGATTATTCTAAGGTTGCCTCCTTTCAGCTTTTCAATTTTAATGGGGCATGTGTTTTAGCGAGACAGATGATGGCCGAAGAAGCAAAAAGTACACAGACAACATAAAACTAAAAATTATGTTACATAAATTTAAAGGCTTTTCTGTATTCTGAAGCTCTGGGTTTCCTGACATAGTGTGAGAATTTTTCCATTGCTGTAATAATATCTATTATTCCTCGGTATGTTACAGGGAACTCCTAGTCTCCTTTTGAGTTGATGTTCAGTGAATAAGTCTAGATTTTATTTATTTGCAAAACTTTCCATTATATTTTACACACAAATAGGATGAAAAAGCCATAGTACCCTCAGACATCACCAAATAAAGATTAATCATAAAGCAGATATCTACGAATGTCTGCAAATTACCAGTTCCTTTCTACTTAGAATGAGACAGTTAATGACTTGCTCACATTTAATCATCTGTATCACAGGCATGTAAATCTACATGAGATGTGTCATTCAAAACATCCTTTAACCCATCTACATTGATATCTTTCTATCTATGTATTTATGTATTTATTTTGTCACAGATAATAGTGAAGGGGACTAAGCAATCCTTGGTACTATTGCTGGTATATATGAGCCAACACAATTCAGTTCTTCTGCTAGCTCAAATAACCAATTGGTCCGTTTCTGAAGAAGAGAACTAAAATGTATTAAGATTCAATTATTGATATGCTTTTCTCTGGATGCAGGGTTGCTAATATGCTGTTCCTGTTCAGAGCAAGTTGTGAAATAACAATCTAGTTAAAATAGAAATAGGATGTATTTTAATAGTTCCTTTTTATAATCAACATATTCAAAATACTTTCTAAGCTAATATCCTTAATGTTGGTACACTGTAATCATGATTTACATAGGAAAAGATAGAGTTGCAGCTGTTAAGGTCTTTTATCTCTCTGAAATTCCTATCCAGTAAAACCTGTTTCTCTAAGTGAAGATAAAATAGTGGGATACTGGGTTCACTTTCTAATTTTAGTAATGACCTTTTTCTACACTGCAGAAATAACATCTACAGTACAGCAGTATGGATAGACAGATTTCAATTTAAGGACTCTTTCCTTTCTACAAAAGGAACTTGGAAACTTCTTGTAAAAAAAAATGTGTAAGTCCCAAAATGTATAACTTCAGTATTTTGGTCCATTGCCATAAATCCCCTAATTAGGCATAAAAGTGGGAAAATTTGGTAAAAGAGATCCAACCTATGTTCTATCCAAAATATTGTCAAATTTTAACAGTACAAATATATGCACATATCAGTACTTCTGTCTTCCATCTTTCAAACTCTCTACATGTTTTACATAAAGTCAGGACAGCATTGAAAATACAGAATTGGTAAGAGTGGTTGTTGTCTGTGATCCGGTCCAAAAAGGAATAATAATTTTAACTTTAAAATTAAATTAAAAAGTTTTTATTTATCTCAGTACTGATAATTCAGGTATGCTCAAAAAAGCATTCAGACTATCTGTTGTAATAGGAAGGTTAGTATGAAGGGAAAAAAAAAAATAAGAATCCTGCAACATCAACAAGAAAAAAAAATGCAACAGCAATTTTCTAAAACACGCAGTGTATGGTATTCCAACCTACAGAATATTTGACATCAAGTTTGCTCTACATGGTTCTGCTATTACTGAAGCCAAGTTAATCTTTGCATTGATGTCAATCAATGGACATTCTATCTGAGTTATAATTTAGACTGATAGATTTCTTATAGCTTAATTGACTTGCAGTTTTTGAAAAATATTGCAAAGAAATTCTAACTGCATTTTGTAAAGTGCAATGTGAATAATTATTCCAGCATGTAGGTATAGCAGTTACTGTCATTCTCATTTTAGAGATGGAGAGTTATAACATTCTGCAAATACCTTTACCTCTTGATTTCTAACTTGATATGATAAAGAATAATTGTCTAAATATATTTTCCTTACCAAGGATGAATTATGAAACGAACAAACAAACAAAATGCCATTAACTCTTGTTGCTTTTCATTTTCTCTTAGTTTAAGCTAGTGATCCATTCATAATTTTTCACCATAAACTTCTGTACTGAAAACCCCTGTTTACTTTCTCATTTGTTGTGCCTGCTGGTTGCATGTACCAGTTGCATCCTGTCTTTTAGTACAACAGACAGTGCTGAACTCTGCTTTATGGGGTCTAGCACAATGCAACTCCTACTTGGTTAACCTCCAGCTGCTCCTGTAATATGAGTTGCTTATAGTAATACTCAAGTGTAAGCAATATATTTGAAGTACTGAAATGTTTTGCAGATGACAGATTGTGAACTTTATTCTTTTTTCCCTACCTTCTTCTTTTGGGACTGCAGAAGTTGATCTAGTAGGGGATAAGTATTCTTTCAGCTATCAGATATCTCAAGGTCCTAAGTTTTCTTGTATGAACCATTTCCACATACATGTTTCTCCTGAGGTACCACTAGACCTGAAAGCACTAAAACTTTTGTCACTTGCCAGATATTTACAATAAATTTACAAAAGATGTGTCATATTCTCTGCATGCTTTTAAATCTGATGATAACATTTTCATCCTTGTGGGTTCGGTCAATAATTCTGTGTGCAAGGGTGATGTTATTAAGTGTATGCTGATCAACTAGTAGATGTTTATGACTAGATATCTCTAGAATACTTATTTGCCACAGCCTGTCCTAGTGGGAATAATAATAATTACCAAGAGCAATCAAGAATTTTGGATGTATACATAAATTACTTTGGAATTAAAACAAAGAGTGAGATTTACTTTTCTCTATCTGGTCACACCCACACAAGAAGCAATTTATTCTTTAATGCCATTAATAAGATACCCAAATCAAGGCAGAACAATGGTACCACTGTTATCTTCCTATTTTGGAAAGTAAGCATAGGACTCTTCATTTAACTCTGAACAAAATCCAGGACAGGCATGACGTTTGGCTTAAGGAAGAGAGTACAAGTGATATGGCTCAATCAGTTGAACGTATATGCAAAGTTAACGATGTATAAACTAACAAATAATCTTGATTATTTGGGTACCAGATACAAAGAAGCCATGATGAATCCTTTTCTTTTCTCAAAATAACATCAAACTGCTTCCCATGTATCGTAAGTCTCTGAAAGGCAAAGAAGATGAGCAAGGGGTATGCCAACCCTAGATTAAAATCATCTTTAGTAATGTTCTAAGTGGATTTTGTCTACATCACTGAAACGAACCTTCTTATTCATCAGGCAAAATATTAATCTCACTTACAGAAAAGTCTTTTAACCTCTGAGGGTGAGGTTTTCAGCTGTTATACGTGACCATGTACTATGAGCAAAGACTAGAAAGCTGTATATTCGAATATGTTTTAAGGGATTGGTACCCTTATTGATGTACAGCAACTCAAACTTTTCAATAAGAATGGTTTTCTCATCACAGTTGTATAAGATTATGTGTTGATCCCAGCTAAGGAAAAATGTTAAAATCCTGTTGTGCCTAGGTACTATGTTTCAGGGTTGACCAGGTTCAAATTTCAATGAAGTTCCTACAAAACAATCATGGTATTTAAAAAGAAGATAAACTCCAATAGCCTACCTTGCAGGCATCTGTGCATTCAGTCCTCAAAACATTGTACTGCCAGCTGTGAATATCATTATTGCCTATGGCATTGGATAGCATTTTATACTTGTGACTACTGAACAGAAAGAATGGAAAAGATGGACTTGTTACACTTCTGTCTCATTCTTTCACACAACACCTACAAAATCACCTGATTAGCGATAAATTAGATGGAGTCTACTCCTGTCAACTTTACAGATGTCATCGAATTGAGGAGAGCTGCCAATATGCATAGTGAGAATGGCTGGAGAGCAAGAGACACCAGGCATTAGCTGAAACAACAAAAGAATGAACAGATATAAGTAGAAACTTTCTCATGATGAGGACATTCCCAAGAAGCCAGACTCCATTCTCTGATTTTCAAGACTTGATTGACTGAAGTCCTGAGTAATCCAGCTGTCCTTGCAGCTTATCCTGCTCTGAGCAACAAGTTGAGCTAGAGACCTCGTGAGGTCTCTTCCAACCTGTACTGTCCTATGAACAACTTGAACCAGCTGGACTTACATGGCTAATAACTCTTCTATTCAATGAATGACTACATATGCATTGGGAGACAAACAGAGTTTATCATATTTGTTGGTGGTTTTTCCCAACTACACATATGAGTTTCATTCCTATTGAGAAGTTTGGCAAGATAAAGGGAAATGCTGTATCCCAGAATTTTGGACCCAGAAGGGAGATAAGAGTCATCCATAGCAAGACTCAGGAGATGGAAAATACTCCCAAATACAGAAGTTTACACATTGATATAGGAAGTAGAATGGTATGATGAAAAAGTTTGTAACTGTGGCTGAAAACCTTAGTGCAGTGCAACACAATAGCTGCAACTCAAAGAGAATTTTAATGATAGGTAGAGAGAAAATATATACAGGATTTAGGGAGACAAGTCCTGTTGCCTTTGTAAATTGCTTACCCTCCCACTGCATAAACACGTTTTTGAATTTTGAGTCATAACTTAACTGTCAGATTTTCAGTATTCAGTGAACCTATATTACTTGGTCCTTAGGAATACAATCACTGAATTTTGAGTGATTCCTCTTCAGAATGATTTTGGCTTTGATGAAAGAATTTTATTCCCACTCCCCCCCCCCCTTTTTTTTTTCCTCATTGTGAGGCCAGAAAGTGGTGAGTAGTGTAAATTAGGCACGAGATTACTTTATTAACAGTATTTGTTACAGTGTAAGCATTGGTTTATATATATAGAACATTTAGTTTATTTGTTTTTCACAGGTAAAGCTGATCCAGTAACCTATGTTATTCTATTTGTGTGTGATGTAGGCACACAAGCTTAAAGCAAGAACATTTATTATGTAAATTTGATTACATGGAAAATTTAGTATCTACCAATTTTTGCATGGTGAATTGATTGGTTTATAAAATAGGCAGAATAGATTTACGAGATGGGGAGATATTAAGTCGCTATTTAATGATGACTGTGTATCCACCTGAAACATGCAAAGCAAATCTCTGGAAAGCTGAAAGGTAGGAATATTGGGTTTTTTTGCAAATGCATCCTCACTGAATTGCAAAGAGAAACTTGAATATATAGAGGAGGTAATCAGACCAGTGTATCCTAGAATGCCATTAGCACTGGGTTGTGCATCATACATGGAATAATTAAATGATGTTTGTAAGTAAATAAAGCAATATGTAATAGGTTAGCAGAGACAGTGTAATGACTGGTCCATTGGTCCAACAATATTGGTGTGGACATGAAGGCAAGTCAGAATGTGTTTAGAAGTGTCATGACACAATGGTACAATTAGCAGTCATTTACATCAGTTTTATTAAACATCCTCCCAGAAGCTACTCTTGAACTCATACAAGAAATTTGAGTCTGATGCAGAATATTTTGGGTAAATGTATTGTCTGTATTACACAAGTTGTCAGATTATTAAATTAGTATGGTCCCTTCTGGCCAGTAAATCTACAACCTTATAATTGCATTGTAATTAACACAATGACTTGTTTGGTGTGTATATTGTAGTACAAAGCCAGGCTACGTGTGAGGATGCAGATAGTTATGACCATAATGATGTGGTACCTTCACAAATTTCTGGGTCTGGAGATCAATATGTTTTAGCGTAATGCCATGTTACAATTTTTGAACTGTGAGGTGGATGTTTCCAATATACTCAGGTTCTTACAATTTAATCCTGCAGATGTGGTGGGCACCCACAATTTCTGACGAAGTCAGTAGGAGGTGCAGGTACTTAGCAGATAGGAAAATCATACTTGTGAAAGTTGGTAGATATCTATTTCCAGATATAAAGTTGAATGGCAATCCCATAATTAAATTAACATTCCTATCCAGAGTAGATCTGTTTTATGGTACGTATAAAATTTAATGGGACGTTAAGCAATAAGCCTATTTTATTTAGTGATGCTGAGTATCTTATTTGAAGAATCTGTGATTTTGAAGGCATTTGTAGCTAAGCAAATTACTAACACAGTGTCATCAGCAAGCAAACTTTGGCCAATAGTTTATTCTAATTTATTCTTGTAATGGGCTCATGCAGTAGGTTGAAAAGATAAAGCTGTACTTAATTTCAGGTTTTCCACCAGTAAGGTGGTCAGATATACTTTTTCTTAAGCTCAAATATAAATACTCTGTTTGTTAGATCTTAATGACTGAAATAAGCTGTACTCAGAGCTAATCATATGAGAGTAGTATAGGTAAACCTGGTGTTCCTTACTTAGACCATGTCTTAGAAAACATTTGATATATCATGAAACAGTTAAGCACATGAGTGAAATTAAACACATTTAACTTTGTCTAAATTGGATCATCTTTTCTTTAAGGTGTTGTTTTCAGTGGATATGTTAAAAACATCACTATTATTTTATTTTAATAGTTGAAATAGTTGAACTTTTGATACATGATTTCTCATTTTTACAGTTTTTACCAGAGTGTCAAAAATTGTTGGTTGCCTCAGAACTTATCTGAAGTAAGGGTGGCTCGACAAGCAACGAACTCATTTAATTTATGGCAGCTTGCAGTGTTTTCATTGCATTGAAACTTAAATAATCCCTAATGAGTTTTACTCCCTGACTGTAATTTCTAGTATTTATAGCAGTTAGCAATTAGATTTTCTTTTTCATATCACAATTTTCCTCAAACAGACCTGTGAACTGAAGTTTTCCTAGTTTTGACACAAAGGAATACTTGCCTGAAGTTTTCCAAGCAGTTTATTTGGGCATAGTGTGTTTGTGTGAGGAAGACTCAAAGAAGAAAAAGGGCCTGACTGAACAAAACAAATATGCAGTTCCTTAAAGTTAATTCCCACTTTAAGTGTCTTATCCAGAAGATATCAGTTTAAGCATATGATTCAAGATGAGCTTTCTCATGACTGCTGAGCTGAATCAGTGCTTTGAAGACTTAGAATTGTTACCATATATTTGTAATTTAATGAATGCTTGCAATATATACTTATTCAGTAAATGGGATGGCTGAAATATAAGTAAATGATATTCTATATTGCCATGCCAGATATGAAATGATAGAACTATAAATAAGTCACAGGACAATATTCCTAAAAGGGATTTGAATTTTATAATGTGCTTCTTTATCTGTCCATTTTGGAAAGCAACTCCGTTTCCCATAACAAAGTAGTTCTATGGGTAAAGTGAAGACATATAAATCTCAAAGAGAATTGTTAAGCACAAAATTGCAATCTGATATGCAACTGTGAAGTCCCTAGGACATTAACATTTTGGGAGCTGAAAAGCAGTTCTGAACAGCCACAATTCAGCCACAAAACAGTGATTAAAATCTTATTTATTTTTTTAATTAATAACAAGAATGCAAAACAAGAGCTAGTCTACCCTTTATACTTGACTCTCATTCTGTAACAGATTCATGTTGTGTTGTTCTGATCAAGTCAGGGGAGTTATTCATTTATACAACAACAGAAGAGAAGGATTAAATCCTGCAGTGTAACAAATACATCTGGAACTTTAAATTTAATATTTTCTTTTTACTTCTGAATGCTTAAGTGCATCACCACTTCATTCCCTTTCCTCTTCAACATATAGTCCAAGTTAGCATGACAACAACATTCTTCCTCCCAGATTCCATCACAGATACATTCACAGCAGGAGACCAAAGTGTTGTGCAAGCACAGAGAATATGATTGAGTTGATAAATATTATATATTTCTAAGTAAGATTAAATGAGTACCCCATTGTTTCACGGGTTGCTAATATCATGCTACAGTCTTGATCAGAAAGGCATGAGAAACACATTGATTTTTCCTGCAGGACTGTAATTACTATTAGTCTGTTTTTTGTATCCTGCAGGATGTCATGGTAATGGTTTTGCTTCACAAAGCCCATTCATTTCTAATGATTTCTTCATTTGAGATTTGAACATTTTCAACTTCATGTTGCCTTTTTTACATGATCTTAAGATAATACACAACATAAAGCAAACAAACTAAACATGTATTTTAAAGCTCAAATGGTATTTGTTAAAAAAAAAAAAAAAAAAGAGATGTGTGCCAGATTAACCAAATATTCCCCTATCTTGCTAATTATAAGCAGTGAGGTAATATTTTCTCATTGAAGAAACAAGTCTGCACTCATCTCCGCAACCTTATATTTATTTAACCTGAATGGCTGGTAGTGATTTTATATGGAGTGTTAATCTCCTGCTACACAATAGTATGTGTGCAGCAGGCTGTAAACTTGTGTCTCCCTTAACAGGTACCTCAGTGAATTCTGTCACATTTGGTATCTCAAGGATGTATTGTCAGCTTTGCTCAGGGAACATAATATCCTGTTCTGTGAGCTGTCCCCTCCATATCTGTAGAACTGTTATTGAATAAGGTATTACTTAATAGGAGTTAAAGCAGCAGAATCTGAATATATTAGAGAGAACCCTTTATGTCAGATGATCGTCATTTACCTCACTACTATGAATTTTAAAGGAACTTAAACGTTTTTCTTTGTTTCGGTTTTGTTTTTGTTTTGGGGTATTAGTGCTTCTGGGTTCCAAACCAAATAGTAAGTGGTAACATAACCATTATAAAATGTTTATTGATAAAAGCGTTCACTACAGCTGGCCCAAATCACTGTGCAGGGCCCCAGTGAACACAGCTATAATACACAATGTTACATTTCCATAACTAAACTAATCCTTCACATCATAGACAATTCAATGAGTAGATTTATCTTGGCTACTTGGTTAAAAATTGGAGTTAAGATGATAGAAAGAGTAATGTTCACCTTGACTAAAGTCAAACTAAAACTACTGTTTGTCCTTTCTATGCAAAGAATGGACTTTTTCACTCCTCTTTTCACTCCTGTCCCAACAGATGTACACAAGGCAAAGGGGATGAAGTCATAGGAAGAATCCTCAAGTCCTTAATTTCAGTTATGAGTAAACAGGACATAATTTTTCACAGGATTTGTGTGAAGTCAATAGCTGCTTCAAATTACTTCAGAGCATTCTGGTCAGCCTTCTGTTCTATTTTGTCCTTGGTGGACACTTCACCCCCTTACATGGCCCACAAATTCTAGCCTGAACTGAAAATAAACAGAACAAAAATCTGATGTAATAGGTATCATTGTTAGGTACCATATACTGTTAAGTGCCATAAAATAGGCACCATTATATTCATCATAATTCTGTTCTGTTCTAGTTTTGTCTCATCTATTCTACTACATTGTACTCTAATTATTTTTATTATGTACAGTATGCATGTAATGTATAAATAATGCATATTATATGTGTATATATATATATATTACAAAATATTCTTCATCTAAGATACAGTTTTCTAGGACGTTTGTGTTTCATTCAGGTATTTAACTTTTTTTTTTTTTTTTTGTCCACCCAACCAATAATTTGGCTTCCCTTTCCCTTCCTTCTGTTGAGAAAAGATGTCACAGCAGAATGTCTAGCTGGAAAAGCACTGGGACTTCAAAATGAAAAGCATCTTATTCTGTTCACCTGTTACAGTACAGATAACTATAACTACAGAAAAAGTTTACAAAAATTCCCTTGAAGGAGGTTACCTGATGGCAGGCTACGGGAGAGAAGCAGAAACTGGAGAAAAGAAATTGTATCATATGTATGTAATGCACAACTCTTTTTAAACTGTGTGCATTAGGACTAGATGAGAAAGCAGAAGAAAACGTCCAGTTGAGAAATTAAGCTAGGGACTGACACAGTGAAATGAATATTTAATAATAAACGAGGAACAGGGGGAGGAAGTGAATGAAGCATCAATGAAAATAATGCTAAGTCAAAAGGATGCCCTATTAGTGATGACTCTTACAGATGTAATCTCTTAAGATTACATTCTCCAGAGAAAGCTTTCCTCCAGTAATAACAACCAGGCAGTTCTTAGCAGAACTATTTGGATTAAAACGTCCTTATTTTTCAAGGCGTTAGATGTTCCTGAGGTTCCTTTGCATGCGTTGTGGAAAGGATGCACAATGGTCAGACCCCTTTTTATTCCAAAGACATAAGGTGTAAAAGAGGTCTATGTATTTAGTGGATGAAGTTAACAAAGGAGAGGTGTGTGAAAACGTGATCATGACATGGCTGTTGAATGTTCAAGCAGTACAAGTGATTTTTGCTCCATTGTCCAAAAACCAATAAGCCACGCCAAGAAAATGGGGAAAGGGAAGCCAAATTATTGGTTGGGTGGACAAATAAATAAATAAATAAATACCTGAATGAAACACAAACGTCCAAGAAAACTGTATCTTAGAGAGTGCAGAAGCTTTTCCTGACATTTCTTCAAAATGTGTTAGCTTGAATGTTAATTGTGAGCAATCTATTCCAATGAAATGCTTTTGTGTGTGCTTTGTAAACAAATATACTCCCCTGAAAAGTGAGTCTTGGCAACACAGCAGGTGATAAACTAGTAAATTCACTACTGACATCTTTTGGCCATAGGAATGAAGATGGTGAGAAAATGAATCTTGATTTTTCCTAGCCATAGGCTGCCAAGAGGTCTCCCAATGAAAAAGTCCTACAAACATGCTCAGAAACAACAAAAACAAGCCAACAAACATAAAAATCAAAACTTGTCATTATAAATATAGATATGTTGCACTAGAATAACTTTTGAGGCACTTCTATTTCTTGCATGTGGCACAGACTGGAAAGGACGTCCTGGATATTCAATTACACTAATATTTTTAAATAATAGGGTTAAATAGAAGGGTTGCAAAAGGAAATAAGTAATTTTGGAAGGTAAGAATGCTCAAGAGCTATGAACTCCACAGAGCAGATACTATCTCCAACCCAAAATTCATTTCTACAGTTCCTGTTCCTCCTTAGGAAAAATACCAGAGACTTTCTTAATTAATTAAGAAAAGTTATGATGATATGAATGACACAGTATGGTTTATTCATTCACAAATTGCTTTAAAATATTTATATTTCTAAAGTTCTACAACGTAAGAAGAGAAAAATCAACATGGCTGGATTTTTTTTTTAAATGACATTCAGTGTATATGTACTCTCATTTATATTTTATAGGTTAGTCTAAGCTATACTAACCACATTTTACTTCAAGAAATTGAAGATTTTGTGCAAATGATGTGGCCTTTTTCAGCTCCACACTCACAAACTGTAATCTAACATCAATAAAGATCTCCAGAAAGTTGTTGATACTGGCTTCTTAAATATTTCATTTGCCCTTAGGCTTTGCCTTGAGGTAAGCCTCCTGGGTGAGTTACAATCAGTACCAAACACTTCCTTCTCTGTCTACCTACTTGGTCAAAGCCATGCTTCTCCAGTGGTCTTATCAGTTTGTACATCTGATTGACAGGTCACAGATCAATATTTGCAACGAGATTCAGAATTTATTCTGCTTTCAAAGGAGAACTTTGAACTCTTGTTCTGAACTTCAATAAAGTCTTCAGGTATGAGTGGTTCCATGGTACTGGAAAGGGACCACTCAGATAAAAGAAGTTAAACACATGCACAAGAATTTGTAGAACTGAGCTAATGTAAGGTGCTCCTTCTAAGAGTAAGGATACCTTGGTACCTCCTCCATGTACAAAAATAAAGATTCTAACATTTCCTTACACTGTAAATATATTAAGAAGGTAACTCAGAAAGATATTCCAATGATATGCGATGTTAAGCACAAATTTGCATTGCAGTGCTTACTGCTCCTGTCACTACTTGGAAAATATTTACCTGGCTTATTAAAAGTACATTGAGGCATACCCACCGTGCTCTGAGCAGATATGAACAGACATCTTGTGAGCTTCATGCAAACTAAAGTCTAGGTAGTTGCTGACAGCGTAGAGATACTTTTGCTAATGAATCTTTCCAAGAGACAAAGCTCAGGACTGGTGCTGTATGCATGGCTCTGGTTCGGGGCCAACCTGAGTTTAGCTGCCTTGGAGACCAAGAAAAAACACACAATATAGACCTAAGGTTTTCTGGGGCATCTTTAGGCATTCTGCCAGTGCTCTGCACCATCAGTAATCCCTTTCCTTCCTGACCTAATGTGCTTCCTCCCTACCCAGTCCTAGTTTACTGATACTCTAGATAGGAACATAAAGGCAAAGATTCAAGTGATATATCTATGAAGGGAATTTCCCTTAACCAGGAACTTTCACTCAATATCACTTTGGAAAGGGTTGCCTAGAAGGCAACACTGTGAAATTTAAACTGAAGTTTGGCGCATACTTAAGAGACTTGTTGAACTGAGGTATTTTTTGGAAAAGGTGAACTAAACATTTCACATTGTTTTTTTTCTCATTAATTAAATGAGAAATGATTGCCGATGTGTCAACACATTTATATAATAAGAATATTCCATACTGAACCTGCTCTCACGCAACCAAAACATGCTAAACTCAATTAATATTATACACTTAAATTCTAAAAATCTAAGCTACTAACAGTCTGAGCTACTCAGAGAAGTTCCTTTGCAATCACAGGATACAAAATGGCACCTTCAGAATGCAAATAATTTCATCTTAAAATATGCATCTCTGGTATATGTGATGATTTTTATTGACTCTAGTCTGTCAGCACAATTACACTGCATTGCCTACGTAACTTTTAAAAATCTGAATTATGGCAGATGGCCTGGTGTTAGAGTTTAACAGCATACAGATTTCTAATGTTAGAATGACCTGGTATGATCACCAAGTCTTACTTCTTCCACAGCGCAGGACAAATCCAGTGAGGAATACCACATTAAATCCAAAAAGATTGTTAATACAAAACAGTCATAACTCAAACTCCCATATGTCTGGAAGTTTCCTTATCGTTGTATCTATAGAAAGAGTTTTATTTTTTATTTTTTATTTTTTTCACAAGCTAACACCAATAAACTCAAAGAACCTGACTGGCATTAATCCCAAATAGAAGAATAAAGACACAGGAGGATTTTAACAAAAACTTATGGTTTTGAATATGAGCCAGCAGTGTCTGAATATGAGCCAGCAGTGTGCCGTGGCAGCCAGGAGAGCCAACCATATCCTGAGGTGCATCAAGCATGGCATTGCTAGTCGGTTGAGGGAAGTGATTGTCCCGCTCTACTCTGTGCTGGTGCAGCCACACCTCAAGTACTGTGTGCAGTTCTGGGCACCACAGTACAAAAAGAACATGAAACTACCAGACGGTGTCCAGAGAAGGACTACTAAGATGGTGACTGGCCTAGAGGGGAAGACGTATGAGGAGCGGCTGAGGTCACTAGGCCTGTTCAGCCTGGAAAAGAGGAGGCTGAGGGGAGACCTCATAGTGATCTACAGCTTCCTCACCAGGGGGAGTGGAGGGACAGGCACCGATCTATTCTCTTTAGTGACCAGTGATAGGACCCATGTGAATGGTGTCAAGCTGCGGCAGGGGAGATTCAGGCTGGGTATCAGGAAGAGGGTCTTCGCTGAGAGGGTTGTCACACACTGGAACAGGCTCCCCAGGGGTGTAGTCGTGGCATCAAGCCTGTTGGAGTTTAAGAAGCATTTGGACTGTGCTCTTAGTCATATGGTCTGAATTTTTGGGGTAGATCTGTGTGGTGCCAGGAGTTGGACTCGATGATCCTTATGGGTCCCTTCCAACTCAGGATATTCTATGATTCTATGATTTTCATTGGTTGTCCACCTCACTTCTTTAATTTCACACAAACAAGGTCGAAGAAAGGTCAACACTGAATGGCTGATACATCTGCCACATGTATCTTCTGTACTGGCCAGTGGAGATGAGGAAGTACAGAGCAGTTCTGTAACAGGGTACATGTACCCTTCCCTTAAGGAAGCACGCTGAAACACAGACAAATCCGTAATTAGCTTTATGAATTCACGTATCAGGATACAGACTGTTATTCACTTAGCACCTAAGTAACCACAGTTTGAAAAGAAAGTGTAGGCTTCCAGCCACGAGCCTTCTGGACAAAACTTCTCAGCTGAGATGTCTGCCTTGTGTCAGCCCTGTGACAGCATGGCAGAAATCAATAAGAGTTCATGATAAAGGGGCGAAGTCTGACTCTGGTACAGTGCAGGCTGGTATATGCTTTAGTTTGTGCAAGGGTATGGACTAAGGGTACAATCTTTTACTACTTTGCTGTCAATTCAGGGAAGACTCACATCCAAGTAATGAGGGTATGAAGAAAGTTTGGCGCTGAATTTGTGATTCAGCCTTCTCAGTATAGATTTATCTGGAGTGGCTAAACATGTATTTCTATAAATAATTTCAGATGATCTTTTTTCCTTAACACTTAGCAGCCACTGTCACTGTTGATGCCCTCTTCAAAATAATGTTAAGCAAAAGTATTATCATAGCATTTATAGTATTGTTCTTTTTTATTTATTATTATTATTTTTTCAATTTTTTTTCATTGTCCCCCCCCCCCCCCCCCCTTAATTCTACACATATTTGCAGAAACACTTACAGATGGGAAATCTTAAAAGGTAGCATGGATCTGTTGGCAGAGGTGTGTACAGGGGTAATACAAGATTCTCCACAAAGATTTTGAAATCTATCACTGACAAAAATGATAGTGTTTGTGTTTGTTCAGTCACAAACATATATTGCCAAAACGTGTGCCAATCTGCACAACTGTTTCTGTTAGCTGTTTGGTCAAATTAATATGTTTCTTTTTTTTTTTTTTTTTCTTCAGTATAAGGCAATGTGAGAATATAATTTCAGAGTAAACTTTCACTGTTTTCTATTAATTTTTTTTTTTTTTTGGAGGGGGTTGGTCTTTGTAAATATAGCTTTTGGCTTTCCAGCTACAAGTTTATCAATCTCTGAAGATTATTTTTTTTTAAATTAATTCCATGGTCATTTTCATGTAACAAGTATTTATTTTCTTTTAACTACATCGGGCTGGGTCCTTGACAAGATGAGGCATTTCAGCAATCTTGACCCCCTTGTGAAACGTTTCGCTCAGTATGACGCAAATCTTAGCCTTTCATCAGCACTTATGAAACAGTTGACTCATACACCTGACTCTTCCCATACTTGTTCCTCATAAGATCACAAGTTTCCTTTCTCTTAAATAAAAGCCAAGGTAAAACAAAATAAACAAAAAGAACCCTAACGCTCCAGTAAGTGGACAGGTAGCAAAGAGCAGTGCACCACTTGGAACTTCTCTGGTTTCTCTGAATTGCTGATGTGCTCCATTTTCACTTGGTTTACTTTAAGTGTTTTGTCAAACTGTTGTTTTGTGGAAATATTGCCAGCACTTACTCTAATTACAACAATTCTGCCCTGAGAACGTATTTTTAACTGAAAAAATTCTGCCATCAGTGCTTGGACCTTTTGTCTAGAGAATATATAATATGTTCCAGAAAATAAGAAAAAAAGTAACTGAAAACGAGAATTTTGCATGCAGGTTGCTCACATGGTTTAGAAACTGGGATCTATCTGGGAGCAGCCACTCTCGCGAAGATAATGTCAAAAATTTTCTCTCTTTCAAAGGGGATCTGATGGAATTCATCTACATGCAAGGTAATTCCTTCTGTCCTTCCCATTCTTTTTCACTGTTCAGGATAGCTAGCAGAATTCCCTCATGTAACGTCAGCTTGATTTCAGTATTTTATTTTCAGGGTGGAGCACTACCATGATTATTTTCTGTAAACTGCTTTACAGTGGGATTGTGAAATAGAGGGTGAGAGAGCTCAGCTGTGTAATTTTGGCACAATGAGCAGTTTCAAGGGATCAGAATCTCTGTTATGATTTAGGGTGAGTCACTTTGGAAACTGTCCCAATTTACTTTTTTTTTTTTTTTTTTTTCTCCACTATTATTCATTTTCATTTCACTGAATACAGCTGCTGAAGTTCAGGGTCTTATCCATAAGTGACATGGAAGACAGCTCAAGGAACAGTGTCCTGCATGTAGCACCTTTTCCTTGAGAAAAGAAAATATTAATTCATCCTTATTTCCAAGATATTTGAAATGGTATAGACTAATGAACTGTTTTCCTAATCCAGATCTCACTTGAAGTCTGAATTAGTCCAATATAACCACAAAGTACTGCTGTCACATGCAGTGAGTACTGTGCAGGGATGTATGTCTTAATGGATGTTTACAAATACCAGTTTTGGGCAGCTACATACCACCCCAAAAACTTACTACGGATTGTGGGATACTACCATGACAAACAAAACTCTGATGTGTGAACTGATTGCCTGCAACAGAAAGCAGGCAGAAAATAATATAATAATAATAAAATAAAACCCAAGGAGAAATATATATCTCTGGGAAAAAAAAAAAAAATCTCAGGAAGAGTTTTATAGAACAATCATTTAAAAGTTCAAATTGTTAATGATTGATGTATTGTGAGATGTATATGAGAAAGTCAAATTATTGCACTACAAAGAAAACTTCAGTACACACATGTATGAAGAATAATAGAAACATTTAAGTGACCATTTGATGTAGTAGCTCTTTAAGGAAAAAAAGAAAATTACAATGGGACAGAGTGTGCTGTCCCAATACACCCTGTGAGTACCTACCTGATCATTAGTTACACCAACTTCAATGCTATTATTTATAGCACCAGCCAGGCACTTAAACTGCTGTAACTTTAATACTAGGAGACATGAGTGTAGAAGTCCTGAGCATTGTGAATTACACAATCTTAATTTCAAATATATTATTAAACATTATTTCATATCCTTAATATTCAATTGCCAGTTATAATCAGTTTCTATCTTGACTCTTTCTGCAAACAAAATAACATTTCATTTTATAACAAATCTTGTCAAAGGTGTTCTCACCCAAAAGCACTTGCTTTAAGATAAATACATATCAGTTTTCCCTATCAGAGAAAAAGTTCCACTTTAGGCCAGCTCCTTTTTATTTTCACTTTAGAATTACATTCTAATCAAGAGGGTCTACAGTTCAGCACTTCAACTGATTGCATACTCAATATTTAAAACCAGATCTTCCACCTGTCATCTTGTTTAGCTGAATGATTTGTTTCATATTATTGCACTGCTTGTACTTACTGTTTTGTGGGGAGTTTGCTGTTGATCAACACGACTTCATATTATCATATCACTGTCACCTTCTGAAGCAATTTAAATAAATGTCTCAGCCATGGAGAGGTTTACATTGTGCACCCAGCCTGGTATTGACAATCAAGTCACTCTGGAAGAAAACCAATAGTTATTTGATTAACTTACAGTAACAGATGTCCAACTATATTTCAGCTTGAAGGAGAGAAAAGTTTTAAAAAACAATAGATGGATTTCGTTTAAAAGACCAAAAACAACACCAGTCTCGACCCCTTTGCAATCCACAGTTAAGTTATATCTAGAAACAAGAGGTTTCTAGTTACAGATATCTCAGAATAGTTAAAATAACCTCTTTTCTGTAACTATTATTATTGTAAATTGTTGTATTAGAAACTTTCAAAAGCAATTTCCATTCCTTCAAGCTACAGTTATTTCACAAGAGTGCACTTATCTTGTTGGTGGTGCATTTTGTTTACTTTTAAGAATCAAAATTGTGTTGCAAAAATAGTAAGTTCTGCTTTATGTTGAAGTAAATTTTCTCCATTCAAAAGTATGAAAAACCACTTTGTCTCACAGAAAGTTCTGAAGATTTCCTGAGCTGCATGCCTTGGTCCTGTGGACTGCAGCAGTTTCTAACAGTAGTGACTTTAATCTCTCAGGATCCCTAGGAAGATCTTTATCCTTAGAGAGATTTGAAACTTGGATCTGTCTTACACAAAGTAATCTTGGTTACTTTCCACATGATCTTCTTGGTTCTAACACTCTTAGATGTATTGCTACAAAGAAGAGGAACTATGAACTTTATTAAGGAAATCTGACACAGGAGTAGCTATGATGAAAAGAACATAAAAATGAAAACAAAAAAAGAAAGAACAGTGAACAATTCAGGCTGCTTACTTCCCAAGGCTGCCAGTCTTTGGCATCTTAAACCATTGCTGGAGAGAAGATGCCATGATGTCTATAAGACCTGCCTGCAGTAGACAGTCTATTTAATTAGCCATTGCAGTGTTTGTATACCTCCTGCTTTCATTCTATTCTCTGTTCCAGATTTCTTAGAGAGATATTTCCTATTATTTAGCACAGTGAGGGGTATCTATCATGCTTTGCAGAAATTCAATAAGAGGTTATCATGGAAGGCCAGGCCACATAGGCAATTGAGCAGAAAAGGTCATTAAGCCTGTAACTACAACTTGCACAACTTTCTATGGAAAACTAAATCCTACATTCTCAGTAGCAGGATTTGGGGTTTGGTATTTTTTCATATAGTTTCAATTTCTTGTAGGAAAAAGTCTCAATTTATAGTGTCTTACTGAGATTTGGAAAGAGGGAGAAAGGAAAAAAAGTGGGGAGGCGGGGGGGGGAAGGGAGGGAAAAGGTACTTCTAGGGTTTTTGCAAACACGGAGTTCAGGCTGGAATGGAAGCAGTCACAATCTTCTTCATCTGCAGAAGCCTCTGAGCTACAAAGACAGAAAGCAAGAAAAAAAAAAAAAGTAATATACCATCATCTTTCAACAGTTTTCTCTCATGTAGAGAATTTTCATAAACATTAATTTTTGTACTTCTCAATAGGAGTAGGAGTAGAATTTGATTTCCGTCCTTCCCTGTCTCACATGCACACACATGCATACACACACATACACACAAATCTGTAGTGTAATGTAATGAGCCAGATTGATTCCAACAGCAACAACCACAATAAAAACTTAAAAAGGAAGATATACAAAGAAGGTAGCTGCTGAGGTACACTTACCTGTAGTCATTAATAAGGCACTTAAAAAATAAATATATGCTGAATATTTCTGTAATAACTTCAATCCATAACTATTCAGAAAAAGAACAAAATCTATCACCAAGACTTTATGCAAGTGTTGCAGTGCTTTACTGAAATAGTCATGTGTGGCTTTCATTATTTTCACAGATCTGTGTAGGAAAGCCTAATGTCCCACTTCATAATCCAGGTTTGAGTGGTTGCAGTTCTTTATGGACTGTTAACATTGATGACCAAAATCATACGTTTGCACGTCTGAAAGCCCTTGACAGGCAAATTATTTCACAGGCCAGTTATTTCATGTTGTCAGTGTAATCAGTGATGCATAATAAAACATAGTATAAATGTTAGACAAAAGGTTGCCCAAATATACAGAGCTCTAATCCACTAAATTGCTAATCTGAACATTAAGAGAAGGTGTCCACTATGGAGAAGGATGAGTGATACTTATTGAAGTGATGGATAGAAGAACCTTAAGCATACAGATGCAAGAAATCCAAATAACTAAATGACCAAGGAACTCACAGAAGTTGCCAGAAGTCATTTTTCAGGGCCGCACTGAGAGACTAAACCCAAAATCTCCATAGTCCAAGCAATGATAGAGCTCTGCCTTTACATGGGTGTTGAAGTTCCTTCTCCATAACAGTTTAAAGATGCAGAAAGAGAAAAGGGGACAAGGTGTCTCTAGCCATCAAACAAGTAATGTCATGTTGTGACTATGAAACAGGGGTCCGAAATCTGGCACCACAGCTGACAATTTGAAGTTTTGTTGATTATAATTTTAAGACCTTGGAGGCTTACTGCTAGTTTTACAAAGAGAAACTGAAATCCAATAGGTAAAAGACCTGGCAGTCATCACACAGACTAAACACTAAATATGCTGAACACTCAGCTCTTTCATTTGGTATTATTTTCAACAACGAGGATAATGTATTAAACAAGGCTTGATATTGAGCTCTGGAAAGTGCTGGGAAACCTTGCTGCTGCTGCTGCCTGAGATAGGGGCCAGTGCATAAGGTACTTCCAGGGTCTGGGAGTGCTGGGAGTGGGACAGTAGATCTTGGTAGCAAGCACTGTTGTTGTCACCTTAGCATTTTCACTCATCATTAGTGCATATAACTCCCCAGGGATCTTTCCTAGATCTTTGTCCTGGTTCCATCTCTTTCTATTCTCTCCCCTCTTTCCTGCGGAAAGAAAGATCATCATTCCATTCTGTGGGATGAAAAAATCAGTTTTGCCAGTATTTCTGCGAAGCCCAGAGGTAGCTCTACTTTTAAATCTTCCATAATATGAGATGACAAATTAAATCATATGCTGTGTCTGTGTTGTCCATACTAAAGGTCCCATGAATTTTCAGGTGAATTATAATGTTTACATCTTCCTGCTAAGGGTTTTCACATTCTGTACTCAGTTTTATTTATTCTGACCTGGGAAATTCTGTGAACTGAGAGGAGGAAAACAATTAAATCATTAATTGCCAAAGCACTGAACTGCTATCACTTAAACCTGTTCCAGAGGCCAGGTCTACCAGAGTGCCCTGGCAGCAATGGAGACTGACAACATACTGGGCTGTATCAATAGGAAAATAGCCAATAAATGAAGGAAAGTGATTATTCCACTTTACTTGGCTCTTGTTAGACATCTGGATTCCTGCATCCAGTTTTAGGCGCCTGGGACAACAAGGGTGCAGATAATCTGGGGCGAGTTCAGGGTAGGGTCACCACGATGGCTGGGAGCTAGACTTGGCCTCTGAGTGGAGGCTCAGGGAGATGGTTTTGTCCAGCCTAGGGCAGAGATGGGACTGAGCAACAGCCCTTAGTGCCTACAGGGCGCCACTGATGAAACAAAGACAGACCCTGCACAGTGGGACATGGATGAGAGACAATGGGCACAGAACAAACCGAGAGAGCTTCCACCTTGCTATAAGGAAAAAAAATCCACTGTGAGGATAAGCAAGCATTGAAATAGGTTGTGCAGAGAGGCCTTCTCCATCTTCAGTGGTTTCCAAGATTCAACTGGTAAAGTCCTGAGCAGCTTTCATTATGGACCCTGTCTGGAGAGAGAGCCCTCTAAGCTCCCCTCAAACTTGAATGACTGTCATTTGGCAGTCTAATTCAGACAGAAAATACAGTAGGTTATGTAAGAATGAAAATGAACACAACAAATGAGTGATAGATGGACAGAAACCAGCAGATTCAAAACATATAATGGTATGTATTATAGCTTTTATAGTCCTTTGTTTATCATTAATTTTATTCATTCTGAATGAATGGTCAAATACTTCAAGGATATTATTAAGAATTAAAAGTTTGGTTATTGTCTTCTTCAAGAGAGAGGTTTGTTGGTGGTTTCTTTGTGGGGGAGGAGTTTTTTCTAGCAGGAGCTTAACATTATTCAGAAATATTAATTTGCCAGGATAACTTGGATTTAAAACTGTTCAGAAAATCCAGTGTAGTGAGCTCCCTTGGTTTTGTTCTAAATGGATTAATGCATAGGATTTAAAGCAGCAAATTCTCTCTCTCTCTCTCTTTTTTTTTTTTTTTTTTTTTTAACCTTTCAAGCAAAATCTTTGGCAATTCTTGATACACTCCAAGTTTTAAATTAATTTCTAATGTTACATTCTCTGTCCTCCTTCTGTATGACATCAAAATGCAAATTTTGTATGATTGTTGTCCCTTGGCATATTTATCACCAGTTCTTTCCCTCCTGGTTTAATTAAGCTGTCCTAGTTCATAGGTCTTAAGTGGTCTCCGTTTATAGAAGACCATTATTTTGAACACTACTTCCTTCTCTTGATCCATTAAATTCCTCTCCCTACCCCCCCCAAAAAAAAAAAAAAGTTCTTTAAAAAAATAATGTTGCAGAGATAATAGTGACTATGAATATGATGGTTAGGATTATTTAAGGGCTACAATGACATGACTTCTTCCTCTTCAAGTGATCATGTTGAACCTAGATTCACTCAGTAACGACAGGAAAGTCTTGTTCAGGTGAAGAGTTGAGGTGTTGTATTAACCGATGCTAAGACTTGCTACCAGACAGGATTTTAAAGTGATAGTTTGGCAAACACCTTTTCTGGAACAGGTGTTAAAATTCATCAGTTTAACACAGATGGAATACATGCAAACACAGGGTAAACATAACATGCTTGTACTGCACTTTCAGAACATGTTATTTCACATCTGTGTGCTGCTTTTTTGATCTTAGTGAGATGAAGACATAATGGTTATTTGGTACCAAATACAAAGCACATTTTAATTCCAGTCCAAATTCTCTGGCCAGATCATGAAACAACTAGCATAGTACTCATTGGCAAGCAGGTATAGGCACACCTTGAAACAAAGGTATGATAAGCATTGCTACTTCAGATGTAATGGCAAAGCGAGATAAAAATAGAATTGAAGACTCTATGGCATAAAAAGCTGCATGGGATACCAATTTAAGTATATAACTATGAATGTCCACAGTATGCTTTCATAATATGCTAAAATTCTGCACCTTCAGTCTGTTTAGAAACCTTTGGTAACACCTTTTATCTGTTATTGTCAATTTGTTCCAGTTTTGTCCAAGAAGGCACAGTCAGATTTTGGCTTGGATGTAATAGACATACCCTGTTTCAGTTTCAGTAAGGAAACAGAGTACTGAGTTTGCATAGTGGAAACTGTTCTCACCTGCTGAGACAGGTGAGAGGAACACTGGCAAACAGAACTGGAGGAGGGAAGTGCTTGCACAATACTAAAAGCAGAGGAGGTAGGAACATCCCAGGACTTTTCTGGCTTTACGTTTTCAAAGTAGTATAAGTATACAGTAGGTGGTATATGCTACACCTAAGTTATGACTAGACTGTACGGTAGATAAACCAACAATTTTTGTGAACACTGAATTCAAAGAAAAGGTCTAGAAGAAAGGTCATTTCTTTATTAAGCTTTTTTTGCTTGAATGTAATGAAATAACAGAAGTAACAAAGTGTTTAATTATGAAGGAAACACACCCATGTATCATTTTAAAGAGAGCAAAGAATAGCTTGGGATGTAACTGAGGAAGAAAGACTTCCTCATGCTTTTTCATGTCTAGGGTGCTCAGAGTGTGCACTTTCAACAGCTACTTTTGCTACTTCTTTGATTTGAGGCCTATGCAGAAAGAAGAGAGAACTTGAACAGCTGACAAGTTTTGTTATTGTGTTTTTGTTTTTGTTTTTGTTTTTTCTTTTTTTCTTATTCCCTGCAGTGACTTTTCTTGCCAGGTGAGCTCTTTTGTCAGACTCTCTCAGCTCCGTTTAGCAGGCTTCTACTTGTTCCAGAATTTGAGAGACACACCCAGCATATCATCAGAGTTCCCATCATTGGTCACGTTGACACTGGCTTCCTCCCAAATCGAATGTGAATGTCTTTTTTTTTTATTAAAAAAAAAAAAAAAAAGGTTTCTGTAGAACAGATAAGTTAGTTAGATTAGTTAGTAGTGTACAAAATGAAAAAGAAAAAAAAAAATTTAAATGGTATGCAATATTATCCCCATCATAAGTATTCAAAGTTCCCAAAGGAATGAAAATCTAAAAGGAGCAAGTAGGAGACATCAGAAATAATACATTGTGCTTTTTTAGGGTAACAGTTTAAACCAAATAAAGACATGTAGTTCAGTTCACTGATACTGATTAAACATATTGAGGTTACTCAGCAACGTCTTCTTATTGGCCTCAATTCAGCAAAGCACTATACATGACTAATTAGGAATACAAGCATGGAAACAGGATTTAAGTTTCAGAACAACATATGGGTGCTTGCAGCATCTTACTAAATAAGGGTTTCAAGCAGACATTAGTTAGGAACTTTATTGGGGTAGGGTTTTACACCCAGTTTTCTGGAGATGTCATCCCATCAATCTCATGATGTGTGTTTTTTTCTTGTGTTTTTGTATTCCATATGGCAAAGACTTCATTTCCCCCTATATGGGGTAGAATTTGAGTGGAGAAGCCAGTCAAGATGTATTTGGATCAATTCTATGCTTGCATTTGACACATATAGAAATAGACCATTTCTTTATACAATTCAGATATGTCTCATAGAGTCTGCAATCCCAGCAAAATAAAGTGTTGTGAATGCCTATACTTTTATGATTGCCTTCGTACCAGATTTGAGGGCTAGAAATGAGAAAAACAGTGTTGGACAGCAATAAACTTCTGAGAAAAAATATTCCTCATTAAAATGGCATCATATAGTTGTTTATTCTTTCTAAATGATTTCCAGATGAAATTTGCAAAGAGGGAGATGGTTTTCCTAACTGCCAAGTCTGCAAATACAATATGGGAAAGGCAAGCAAGAGCTATAATTAATTAAAAACAAATTAATTTAATCAAAACCATTAGGCACTCATTACCCATACAGTTGAATTATCTTATCAGTTTTACCTTTATCCTCTCCCTCCTGCTGTATGGGTTACAACAGTCTCTTATTCCTTCTCTGAAAATAAACAGTTCTTCTGGGAGAGGAAATGTGTCTTTTCATTTGTCTACATAGCACCTGTCTTGGTCTAGATTGGGCACAATTGTAATTCAAATAAGAACATTAGTGGAAAAAGACATATAAACAAAGTACATAGGTACTGTGCTATTTCTGTACATTATTCAAGGCAACTAATTTGAATCTTTTCAGTTCACTCATTCAGTAGACAAATATTCCCTAGTACTTGTGGTTGGTTGTAGTTTCAGTGCATAAAATGCAGCTTTTAAGATGACATAAGTTGATGACTCGAACAGGTGAGTAAAGAAATTTTATTCAGCCAAGTAATCAGCTTCTGAAATCGGACACCTTCGAAACTGGGTGAGGTTTTTTAAGGAGCATTGGGAAACTTCATATTGCTTCAGAACTTTGAAGATTAGTTTTATTGCAATGAAAGCCAGAGGGTTTACAAGTGAACATTAAAAACAGACAAGGTTTAATATAAAGAATAAATCTTGCAGACGCTGTACATAATTTCTACTTTGGGATTATTATTTAATGACATGATGGAATAAAAGACTTTGCTTTTATTTGTATGATATTCTCACTTAGAACGGATGCTCAAGGCAAAATGCTGGCTTGCAAGGCAAAGCGTGCCAAGTAGGGAAAAGAACACAGGCAGCTTCTTTTTCCTCATGCACCTGTACCGGTCTAGGGCAGGATGGCGCCACACATACTGTGTGAGTTTAGGACTGGAGGGAAGGGGTGGCCCATAGTGCATATGTGAAATTAAAGACATGGTTTACTGCACTGGTTTACAGAAAAACCACCCCACCACACCCTGAATGCCTGTGGGAATCTGCCTAAGGTTGTGTCTACACCACAGAATAGAGTACCATGGTGGAAACCTCAAGCTGAGAGACATCAACTAAATGCACACTGGGCCACGCCAAGTTTTGTGAGCCTGGAGACATTATAGGTACAATATGCTCTATCTAGAGCATTAAGTATTGCCAAAAGACCTTCTCCAAAACAAATGATTAACACCTCACTTCTGCCAGGACAAAGAAATACCTGTGCTAAATCTAGAACTGGAAGTAGGGGGCTGTGGAACATTGAGCAAAGATGATTCATTTGGTTGCATGCCAGCTTGCAAGCTCAAAAGAGAAGAGCCTATAGCTAACAGCTGAGCAGCTCAGGTTCAGCATCATCTTTTTGCTCCTTGTGCACTAGTTCCAGACCCAAGCTTGCCTTTGTGCTGCCAGCTCAGGAGTCTTTGTATATTCCTCCAAACTTCAGGAAAAATTCGAAAGGATGGAGACGTGTTTTTGACTGTGCTGCCAACAGCACTCATGCATATAAAATCTCTGAAACCTAAGGCAACTCCAAAGCAGCTTTCTGTTGCCATTTTAGACACTTCAGAGTTTCTTGTCATGGATCTGCTTAGTCACTCTAACATATCTGTGTGAGGCTGGCTAATATGACATGAAATATTTGGGAGATCTGAGGCCCTATAGAGCATAATTTTAGGGCTTACATTGGTCACCTGCAGTGGCCTACATTAAGACAACTGAATCCTTTGCTTGATGTCTAAAAGTTGTGTATACAGTGAAAAGAGAGAGACAAGGATGTCCAGAAAGTGGTTCACAACAATGAAAAGTCAGTTTCTAAGACAGATAAGAAACTCCTTTCTGAGGTACCTCTCCTCCTAGATAAAAGGGGGCCCAATGTAATCCCATCTACCAAAAAATTTAGACAACTGGAATGAGTAGAACTAAATATCACCATGCTAATTTGTAAATCCTTGTTTTCTTGATAAATCTGGATAGAAACCCCAGCATTTCACTTTGTTTCACTATTGTTTTCTTTTCAACTCTCTCTCTTGAATGGAAGGATGTTATTTAGGTTTCAATTTTTTTAGAGGTAATTTTGATTATTATTATGATGGTGTCAGTAACAGTGATATATCGTTTGTTTCATTGCTATATAAATCATTGCATGAGAATTCTTTATCAGAAGAAAAAAGGTTAGAGAAAAGGAAAACAAAAATTTATTTTGTAAAGAACACCTTGACCATTATTATGCCTTACTGAACATGAAACTTAAAGTCTGGCTTCATTAAGAACAAAAAAAATAAGCCTGTCTGTGAAGAACAAACACAATTATTTGACAGAAAGAGCAGTCTGAACTTCTTTTTTTACTTATATTTTTTTCTACAGCATTTTCCTGTGCCATTTCATAGACACAAGCGTTAACCCTAATGTGATCACAATTACTCAAGAGAGTGTCTGAGATATAACACAGTTCCTGCCTAACCACATTAGAAGAGCTTGAGTTCAGAAAACCTTCATATCAAGATCTCAAAAGATGTAAAAGAAGTTATCAAGTGAGAGCTGACACATCTGTATAATAAAGTGTACAAAGCCATCTGAAATATTCTGACAAAGTAACAGAAATGTGAACATCAGGACATCCTTACTCACCTCAACACCTGTAAAGAAGGAGGAGAAGTAAGATTTCCACTTGCCAAACAGCTTTTGTAACTGAAAAATCAATGAAAATCATCACCAGTTAGTAAGAGCAAAACTGCTATAAGCAGAGCTATACCCCTCCTTTTGGAAGGAATCAAGATCATCAAGTCCAACCATCAACCTGACTTACAGAGTTCTGTCACTAAACCATTTCCCTGAATCTGGAAAGAGGAAATGCTTCCCAGGCATCTGATCTACATTCATTTCAATTTTCAATTTTCATGTTTGTGGAAAATACAGGAAGAAACAGAAATGAGCATGAGGTCTTCAAGATGTTATGAACCAAGCTGCTAATAATCAATGAAATATGATCCAAACTGTCTTATTCAGCAGAAACAGACTGAAAATCATTATACTCCCACCCACAAAGTGTATGTTTATGGATATTTGCATGTTTCATTTGAAATAAATACCCCTTTTCTAAATTTTGTTGAATTGTATAATTTACCACTATCATTTTACTTTGTAGAATCACCAGGCATCACGAATGACGAATTGCCTCCCTTATCTGTTCTTAATTTGTTCATCACAGAGTCATGGACCTGTTCTTGTAATCAAATTAGAAAAAGAGAGAGAGAGAAAGAGAAAGAAAGAGGAAGAGAGAGAAGGGAAAGAGCAGAGGAGAGTGCTCATATTTCTTCCTCCTCCTTTTCTTTCTTTTTATTTGGAGGAGATGAAATCATTAATTTCACAGAAAAAAAAATAACTTTATGTTAAGTAACTATACAAGTGTAAAACTAGTGTGAGCAAAGAGACAATCAGAACCTGTAAATCAAGCTAAGTAGATTATTTATTAACCCTGTTTAGTTGGAACATTCTTTCAGAGTTCAAGCTTCTTTAGCACTCAAAGCACTCAAGAAAATGGACTGTCAGTGAGACGTAAACAGAAAGTTATTCTAACAGTGATGTTTGAGCAACAGCACAACGTCTTACATGGGAAGTTTGAACTTATGGTGTGTTTACCCCAGATTTTATTGACGATTCTGTGCGAGTGAGTAGCAGCACAAAATACCGAAGATAGAAAACTGATGTGGCAGTATTCCATGGGTGACTCAGAGGGGAGACAGCACTAATCACAAGTCACTGGCACTAATGATGGATCCTTAGCTAATGTAAAGCTACATCACTAAACTAAATCACAGCTGGAAATTTGTCCATACTACCCTTTGTCCAAAACCAAAACAACAGACAAACAAAAATTGTATTGTATGAAATACAATAGTTTATTAATTCCTTGCCCTTCTTCTACCTCACGCACTTTATTTACTCTCTCTGTCATTGTCCTACACATGTATTATACAGCAGAAAGAAAAAAAATAATTAAAAATAAAGAAACAGGAACTAAGATTGTGTATGCATATGTTATGTTGTCTGATATATGAAGCATTCTCCAGTGTAACTGAAATGGTATAATATTATTAACTTGTTTGGCTGCCAGAAGTTTGAAAATTACATCTGTAAGAGCTCCATAATCATTTTCATGCATGTAAATTATAGCTGTTCTTATGACATCTTTGCCCGTATCAAATATCACAAATATTCAAAGCCAAACTGCTGGTGTCTCCCTAAGTGTTTCAGGAAGTGCTTTTAGAACTATAAATAGATTTTTACAACTTTCATTTGTTGGTACAAAAATTAAACATGATAAAGAAATATGCAAGCTTTGCTTTGCAAACTCATGTCAATTCTGCCCATATGTATATTTTTTACCATCTGATGGAGCTGTTTGTTTCATCCAAAGTCCCCTTGGAGGCCCCAAGCCAGAGTTACAATATCAGTAAGAACATATTACCTGACAATGGATAAGAATTTAGTTCTCCATACTACTTTTGTTGCTATTTCAGAAAGCTGTCAGTGGTTATTCTCCTTTTAACCTTTTAACATGACTCTACTTTTTAAATATCATAGAAATATTAGAAACCCCCAAATAAATAAAGCTGCAGTCAATTAAGACATGGAGAGGAACTTTCATTTAATTTTAAGGTGTAGCAGTGGTTTTCCTCAACACTTTGAAAACAACTCTTGACTAAACACCAACATATGTACCACCCGACTTATAAAATTTCTCATTTTTCATCTTATTAAAAACTATTCCAGAGATTCTCTGTCCTCAGAATGTAATTGCCTAACACCTGTTTTTGACGATGTTTTATATGTGAATATTTTTTTCCAAATAGAAGAAAACTTGGAGATAAGCTTAATGTTCTACAACTACGATATATATAATATAATTATGTTCTGGTAGAATATTATAACACATAGACAGATCTTTATGCATATCTCTTTATGTGTATACATAAGTGATGTATTAGCCTGAGTCTTTGAAGCCAAATTGAGCTGGATGTGGGTTGACACCTCTTGCCAGGACAATTACCACAGCGAAGCAAGTTGTCCTAGGACAGGACAAAAGACAGAAAACTACGTGGAGCAAAGGGAATACTTATTTGGAAATTGTAATGCGGAAATATTCTGAAAGGCTTCAACACTCTCTTTTTATTTAAATGAAAACTTTTTGCAGAGTAGTGAAGGAACAGACAAAGATGTGCTCTGTCAATGACTATGTTAAGTGTCTGCCCCTTCACCACTGGCTGATTGTCACCAGTCCTCTGCTCACCTCAGATCTGCTGGTGGAGCTGTTACATGAATGTTTCCTACACTGCTTAAATCCAAATAGGCTGGGTTTGCAAACTTCTCATTTAACTTGCAGGATGATGACACTTGGTCTGACCAAAGACCACAGTAGCCAGACTTTAGCATGACTTAGTGATATATAAGAAACTGACTGTGCCTGGAGGGGTGGTTTCTGAACAACTTCATAGTTCTGGCTGCTTCTGCTCTCAAGCTTCCTGCACTGGTTATGTAACTAAGCCATTTTGTTTAATATTACACCCGTCCACCATAATAACCCCTTTTCAAAACTGTTTATACTTCTGGTTTATACAACATTCTGTAACAGTGAATATCACCATTTACATCAGGCACTGTATGAAGAAAAAAAATGAGAGAGAGAGAAAGAGAGAGAGAGAGAGAGAAAGAGAGAGAGACTTGCTCTCTAAAACATGGTTGTAAGAATGTTAACCCAGTTCATGAAACTGCTGGTGAATGGGGGATCAGGAGTCCCCCCTCAGAAGAAAAAGGAAGGGACTGAAGGTGGTTGTTGTTCAAAGCAGAGCAAGATTTCAGAAGGTCTGCTCTTCCTCTCACATTTGCTTGAATTCACCTTTAAGCATTCACCCAAAGAAGAAAGAGCTATCCATAGCCTATCCATACTGAAAACCTGTAACAAAAATTTTTCTGAGCTTTCCATTTATACTAATTTCCATTCACTCCAATTTCCATTTGGAAATTACTTTTCATTTATACCAAATTCATAACTTGTCAATGCTTTTACCTAAACTATACGGTAAAGGACAATTTTGCAAGTATATCCATGCTACTGTTACTCTATGAGGATTTATTTGTTGCTTAACACTGTGATTTCTAATGTGTTTAATTTACTTTGTAATGCTGGCAGAAATTTAGTATATAGACTAGTCTTTGCTTTCTTTGCTTTATTCTTTTGGTTTGCCTCATTTAGCTCAAGTTTCCTCTTAATTTACCTAAACCAAACTAAAACTAAAATAAACCTTATTTACTCTGGGGAAAAAAAAATATATTTCTACTGGTTTAATTAACTTGCTTAAAATACAAATGCTAAATTAAACAAGGAAGGATGTGTCTCTGTAAAATACACAGCAGAACATCCCCAAAAAATGAGGATAACCTTGTAAATGTGTCATGAATGTGGTACAGAAGAATCACTGTAATATTGCACTTAAAAGAAGCAGGTAGCTCAACTGTGTTTGTTCTTCTTATATGCTAGGGACATGAAAGAAATCTAAAACTGTAGCAATACAGTGAGTCAGGTCTGAAGAGATGCTGACATTACACGTCAGGACTGCAGGCCAGCGTACTGCTCACAGAAAGGATCAGGGGAACAGGACATGCTAGGAGGAAGGGCTGGTGCTTGACACACAAAATATTCCTATATGAGTTTATAAAGCTATAACCTGCCAGCCTTTAGCATACATACCATTATCTATTTGTAAGATGACACTCCAATTGTTTTCTTCTTCAGTGTTGTAGCTATTGTCACAATTACAGTAACAACTGTCTGTGGCTCCAACTATTTCTCTAAGTTTGCATACTGTTTAACCAAAAATGAGGCTCTGATACTTCTTGAAGTCATTAATATAACACAAGCCTAAATAAATAAGTAAATAAATAAATAAATGTTACTTCTCCTTGTTATGTTTGCTTTATTTTTTTATTTATTAGTATTTATTTTATGAGATAACTGAGCCTCAGTTTATGGTTTTAGTAGCATCACTTCAACCTCTTCCTGGAGGGAAAAAATTTTTGACTTCTTGTCAGAGATAATCATCAAGGAAACAGTATTGTCCCAGAGTTCTCTGACTATGACCGTAGACCAGAATAGTATGTGAAGGATTGATTGACTATAAGTATTGACAGAAATAAAGAAAAATCATAATTAGTATCTTAAAGTTGTTTACCACAGCACATATTATTAGACCACAGGCTGCAGGTGCGGGGTGGGGAAGATATCTGCAGTGTTGTGTAGCTTTCAAATAATAGGAAGCTTGTGCTTGTGCTTGTGCTTACTTTTTTATTTTTTTCTTCAAGAAAGGTTTCTTGGACCTCTGTCTCAGACTGTTTTTTTGTTTGTTTGTTCATTTTTTGTTTGTTTTTACATCTGCTCAGTTGAAACGCAGAGCTTTTCAGGAACATCGGTGATTTGGGAAGTCTCCATGGTCATTAGGGATTATTTTACATAAAAAATCACCTACCTCTTTAATTAACAAAACCCATTAAAACCAAATATGTCCACTTTTGCCTTGCAAAACAGAGTACTCCTTTGGTTATTTCTTTACTTCGCAGGTTATCTGAGATTTTACCATGAGTTAATGACTTACAGTTACTATTACAGCAACTGAATTGTTTGCCCTTCAACTACCTTGAAGTATACTATACAAGTAGCTATTAGCTTGTGTTAGTCATTTGCAAGTCACAGTTTTAAACCTTTAGTGCTGCATTGAAATTTATGCTGGGAGGTTATTATGAGCTCTGAATTCTTTGAACTTATGTCATTCTACTGAAGCTGGGGATGACTTGTCATATCTCAGTCACCACGTATACTTGGTATCTTTCTGGCCTTATGATTTAGTGAGTGAAAAAAAAAAAGAATTTGTATTTCTAAACATACAAAATCTGTGCTGTGTGCTCACAATATTAAATATACATGCGATATGTAAAATATTTGTAGTATAATTTATTTGACCTTCAGACATGCTGATATAGCAATATACAATCAGCGTCAAGTACAAAACAGCCTACCTTCTATTGGACTCCTTTGACCCGAGAACTGTACACATAATGACTGTGTACACACTTGATAAGGATACAATTACACCTTTTATACCAATATATGATTATATCAGTATAAAAGAGCTTTCAGCATATGCAGACCACAAGCCATGTCTGTGAAAATCTTACAAACAACACACAGCTGCCAACACTGTAGTGTTCTCAGGGCATGTGCTTTGCTGCTCCCTGCCCTTCCCTACCCCATGTCTTTTGTTGTCACCTGTCCTCACTTCAAGAAATATTGATGCACACAGTGTCATAGATCAGTACCTAATGTTAAACAACAGCTTTTAAGTACGCTCTGGGTTCCCAGCCTGATTCTCAGATCTAAAAGGAAATATATCGAAATGGACTTCAGTTCATACAGTTCCTTCTACTCTGAAATTTTGAAGTACTTTTTTAATAGCCATAGGTCTTTTTGTCAGTTTGCAGGATTTCTGCTGTGCTTTTGTTGTCAAAAGCATGGAACTGTGTGGTTAATGAAGTTCCTTTGTCCTTCTTAGAGTTGGAGTGCATGGCTCTTTGATATTTTCAGAATACTAATGCCCTTCCTATTGACCTGCAGTTCTACAATAAAGACAAATAAACTAATGAGAGAAGTGATGAAAATCAGCATATGCTGTAGCCATTCGCAAACCAGTTACAGATACTGGTCCCATTATTCCTGGTCCAGGACATGAACAAATGGATTTATATTATGTTGCATATCTGCATAAAATATGCAGGGTTTTTGATCTTGGAAACCACTTTCCCCATTTACTTCATTTAAATACAGCTTATAAATATATACATATTATGTAATATATATATATATATCATTTGTTTGTTTGTTTATGGATGTATAAATCTCTCCACTCACTGAATCCAATACTTTATTTTTCAAACCACCTAATGTGATCCCTTTCATAAATTAATCAGATTCTCTTTTCTCTCATTTCCAGCTTCAGTTACATTATACCCAGTGTATAAATTTTTCTTTTCCTTTGTATTTTTTTTTCAATTATTATAGTGAAATATTGACGACATAGTTCTTAAATGTAAAGGTTGTTTGTTTTTCATTTTTGTTGTGTGTTTTTTTTTGTGTGTGTGTTTTCTCTACTCCCTAAAGTTTATTTCCTATATTTCAAGAGATCAGTATCCTTCCTATCTCAAGGTTAGTTTAGTCAAATTAAGTAACCTAGAATCTCTGCATTTTCCTATTTTAATGTAGACACCAAGTCCACAATAATTGTAGTAGCTAGCTGTAATACGAATATCTTATTCTTGAATATGTAAAACAAAAGAGGCATACTGTATAATTCCTGTCTCAAATAAATGTAAATAATTTACCTGCAGTCTTCAAAGGCAATTACAGTTGCTTTTTCAGTCTCATTTCTAAATAGACTGAAGAATAGTTTCTGCTCTGAATGTGTTACTGTTTCCTCTTTCTGTACAGACTATCACCACTTTAAGATTACTCTAACCTTTGCTGTCTCTTTCCAATTTTTGTTTTTGTTGTTGTAGACCTCCCTGTGACTATTATTTCTGTGTATTTTAGCTTTGTAATATTACTTCAGTGATTATAATTGTGTTCAGGATGTGTAATGTCTTTCTCAACTGTAAATACTTATTACTAGCTTTGTAGTATATGTGCCAATTTGCCCCATTATTATTTATTTTGCTTTGCTGTATCTGCTAAATGTATTATGACTTCACAACATTCTTTTACTGGATGGCAAACCATTGAGCAACTGGATTAAAACTAATGTATTTTGACATGTAGCTGCACTTCCAAAAACATTGCTATGGAACTCAATTATGCTCATTAAAAAGGCAAAGCAACATCTATCAGTGATTTTGACACTATATTTATAGCACTTGTGTTTTTCTGCAGCCATGTGGTAGTGATAGAAATGCAGGTGATTCTGGCATCTCATTTGGGGAAGGAAGATGCTGTATTGTTACATGTACTTACGTACGCTGATTTGATTGCAGGTGAAAAAACATCTCAGTGTTTTGCACAGTACTATTCTGAAACATCAATTTGCATAACATTATGGTTCCTGTCTGGATGTAGTCTTCTATTTCCTTGGTCTTCAGTTAAGTAATCGCTTTTATCCTCTTTCTTCTTGCCAGCAGGCTCTTCAGTGTGGAAAAATCCATGAAACCTTGTTCTCCCTCAACTTTTCAAGGTGACCACCTTCAGTAAAGTATATGCTGGTGAAGAACACTAAGCCACTGATTATTTTTTATTAGTGATCATAAGGAAATAACAGATGGTTCTGAATTTTCTAATCCTTTCTAACAGAGCATTCTGTCTGGTAAGTTTGCTTCAAACCTTAAGCAAAAGTTAAGTAAAAGTATAGTAGTGTTCAGTCTGGAGAATAGCACAAGATTTCAGAGATTGACAGGGAAAGCTAGCCTGATGAGCCTCCTCTAGGATACCAACTATAAATGTTGTTAAATTGATTAGAAGCAATGGTTGTTATGGATGATACACCTGGTCAGCTCAGTGACTGAACTCCTAAGGGTAGGGGACAGAAGTGTTTAATTGTTCTTAAGCTTTTAAGTTGCTCTCCACCATAGGTTGCTACTAGAAAACATCCTTCCCAAGAGGAATAAAAAGGTCAGACTTTTGTAAAAAGGTATGAGAAAAGGATGAGCACCATCATCTAAATATATATATATTTAATATAATGTTGCCAAGGCCAAAGACACTTGTTGTACTATAAAATAATAATAATGAAAATAATAATAAATAATAGTAATAATAATAATCAATAAGGTATAGCAAGAAAGACTTGTTTTCAAATCTTGGTTTTGAAAGTTGAAGACAAATTCACTACCCTGAGCAAATAACTATTTTTACTTCTGTATTAGCTTAGCAGAGCATGCTTTGTTTTAGACTGCATTGATCAACCATGATAACTAGAATACCATTTTATATAATACCAGGAATTGGTTATAAAATGTATTTTGTAGTCTGTTTTATTTGTTTGTTTGCTTGCTTGTTTTGTATTGGCAGTTGAATTCTGCAATCAATTTTCAGAATGTTCTGTAACAACTTATAATACAGTTCTTTCTTCCCACAATGTCCTGGTAAGTGACCACAGTCTTACTACCATCAGCACAGTCCAAGAAGATCCAGGTCTCCTTCCCTTCACTACATGATGTACTACACTGGCACTATAGTTGTAGTTGGTACTACAACTCTGTGCATTAGAAAACTAGATCCATTCTTCATCAAGATCATGGGTCACTGTAAGCAAGTACATACAAAAGTGTTCACTTAAAGATCTATGGCTTAAAGAAATACAAAATCATCAGTGCTTGCTGTGGCATTTTTGTTGTTTGTTGTGGTTTGTTGTTGTTGTTTGTTTTGTTTTGTTTTGCTTTGCTTTGCTAATGTGAATGAGGTCTCTCCATACAGCTTCTCACAGCCAGCAAGCTGGAAAGACATATTCAAACTGGAGTAACTATAGGGCTGACCTATGACAAGATCATGGGAAAGGAATAAGGTTGGAGTGTTTCAACAGACTAAAATTGCTTTGGTTGTTTAGTCTGGGAAATTGCATGTGAATATTTATATATGCAATTGCACGTGCAATTTATATGTCTATATAAAGACAGTGGGGTAAATTTTATGCGTGGAAAAAAAAATCTGAATTAAAAGATAATGTTACCTCAAAAAGAAAAGGGTTAAATAGGAAAATAAATTCATGATCCTAAGGGATTTGAGACAAACTTTATACCTTTCCATCAGAGGTTATTGAACAGCTTCTTTGTAGTTTTTTGTTTGTTCGTTTGTTTTTTAAAGCTGATCATCTAAAACCTTAAAATTAGCAGATTATCTTCTTCTCACAGATTTTATAAGACTGAGCAGTCTGAGGAATCAGGAAATTATAATTATATATATATATATATATATAATTATATTCAATGACTCTGAAAGGGATCTTCTACCCTTATATATACCCAATATATTCATCTCTTTTTCTGCAGTATATAAAAATCTAGGTATTTAGATTAAGATTATCTAAAATCTAACTAAAGTTAATGTGAAAAGATGGAAGATTTAAAAGGGTGATTCATCTCATCCTAAACTGTACACCTGTTACAAGAATATTTTTTTCTAGTGAGGTGCTAACGGTTTCCCATTGACTGTAGGGAAAGCCTAGAGATTATTTTAAATCAGCCACTGCAAATGGCTATCATGTTACATGACTGAATGCTCTCATCTTTTCTGTCATATTGTTATTAATAAAGACTTCAATAAGTCAGTTTTGTAGTCAGTTTTTGTGTTTGAATCTCACTTATTATTGATACTATCTCTAAATACAAACAATACAGTCTTATGAACTCTCCTTATAATATGCAGAATGAGGACAAAAAGGGAATCTCTGTTTTTATATGACAGTAACAGAAGACACAAATTTAAATACAGTAAGTAATTTAAGACAATACTCTGGCAAAAATGAAACAAGGTAGATGAAAATGTAAACATGAAGTATAGGTAATCTTGTAAACTGGCACCACTCTGTAGAACTAAGTAGAAAATAGGATGGTCTACCTTGAAATTACCTGAGTTGCTTGATATCTGTGGGAAAACTTTTAAACCAATTTTAACTTGTATATTTCTTTTTCCACAAATGAAGCATTTCAAGGTGGTTTGTTGCTCTAATTTATTTCTTCAATTTATTTTAGTGTTGGTTGTAAAAAGGAAAATGTTCTGCATACTGATCCCCCATTTATTTCAGCATCTATTTTTGCTACTATTTTCTTGCCACACATTCCTGAAACATTTGACTAGGAACACCATGCTCTCTTGTTAGCATTAGAAATAGGAAGCTATTCCTCTTTTCATATATGAACCACAAAGTCTGCATATTTCTCGAGAGACATTGAAAAAAAATAGTAGATGAAAAGCTCCAGGCAATATTATTTGTAGTCTACTTGTTTTGTTTCGATTTTTCATGTCTTATAATTCTGAAAAGGGTTAACTTGTCATATTTTTTCCATGGAGAAAAAATATCTACCAAGGTCCACCAAGGCAGAGAGTGCCTGCTCTCCTGAGAGAGTCAGACTGCCAAACTCAGTCCAAACAGATCATTTATTGAATAATAATAATAATAATAATAAAATCTTATCATATTCAGAATTATAAATTCTGAGAAATTTTCTGAGAAAGCTATTGGAAAGTGTCCAGAGAAGGGCTACAAAGATGTTGAAGGGCCTAGAGGGGAAGACGTGCGAGAAGAGGCTGAGACCACTTGTCCTGTTCAGCCTGGAAAAGAGGAGGCTGAGGGGAGACCTCGTCGCGGTCTACAGCTTCCTCACGAAGGGGAGTGAAGGGGCAGGCACCGAGCTCTGCTCTATGGGGACAGTGACACGACCTGTGGGAATGGTGTCAAGCTGCGACAGGGGAGATTCAGGCTGGGTGTTAATGAACACCCAACCCTCTTCACTGAAAGGGTTGTCACGCATGGGAACAGGCTCCCCAGGGACGTAGTCACAGCACCAAGCCTGTTGGATTTTAAGGAGCATTTGGACTGTGCTCTTAGTCATATGGTCTGAATGTTTGGGTAGACCTGTGTGGTGCCAGGAGTTGGACTCGATGATCCTTATGGGTCCCTTCCAACTCAGGATATTCTATGATTCTATGATTCTATTTCCCTTTATGATACAGAAAGAGTACAATACAAGACTTCTGTTGGTGTAACATAAAGGTCACATTTATAAAGGATTATGAAATTATATTAATACCACTTTTGACCACTGTGAATTGTGGTAGAACAAGGATGTGTGGCTGGTTATGGCTTCCTGCTCTTCCTTGTTAGTACCTAAATATCTCTGGGGCTTTGAAGCAACTTATGTACTACATCCCTCTCTTGGATGCCTAGAGGAAAATTCACCACATGGAAACCATCTCTGTAGCATCTGAAAGGAAATTCTCACAGAAAATTCCACCCAGTTTCACACATTTCTTCATGGGAAAGAATCTCAGTGTTTATAACATCATCTTTCATGCATTTATAAAACCAATGTGTATGAGTATTTTGGTGTAGCTTGAGCATATGTAGGACAAAGTTCCTAAATAAATCAACAAGAATAATGTTATATTACACAAAGTACTGGAGGAAAAATTAGACAAGGTTTAATTATTTTTTTTTGTTATACTTAATAGTCTTATGGAAGATATTTGCAAACCTTTTTGTGTTGTCTACCATCATGCATCGTTGCGAAGTTAAATGTAGTTTGAAGAAATTAATCATAGTCATTGATTTAATGAAACATTTTGTCAATAAAATTTGCTTTACAATCATCACTCTTCACTCTCCTGCTAAGAAAGTAAACAGAAAAAAAAAATAAAATAAAATATTAGAGCTTTAGTAGATAAATAGCATACTTGTTTATCTCACCTTCTTATTCAAGTGTCCTTTATGATAAATGCTTATAAAACAAACTGTTTGTCATTTAAGAGAAAGAAAAAAGAAAATAAATAATTGTGCATAAAGCTATATTTTGGTATCTTAATATTTCCCCTCAATATTTTCATTCTATATATTTATTTATACAGAGAATTTATATATATATATATATATACACATCACAAAACTTTGTATATATGTTACAAAACTTTATACGTTACACAACTTCATAAAAAGTTGACAAAGTATGACTTGTACCAGGGTTGTATACAGAAGTGTTTGGGGCAAGCTTTTTTTCATTTTCATTTCATTTTCTGAAAGCCAGCATATAAAAACATGATAGCAGCTGCAGATACAACTACAGACTGAGGATCTTACTTATGTAATTACATTAGCAACAACAACAATGACAACATAATGTCAATGGTAACTGACATTTTTGTTTGTAAAACTTCTACATTTATTGGTGCACAGGCCGTCTTTGGAGCCCATATTATACATAAGTATTTTATGTGCATATATAAAGTATATATATATATGTATATATATATACATACTATGTATAAAAATGCTTATATGTTTATTTTTTTATATATGAAGTATTTTATAATATTTTATGGTTATTTATTTATTTAAATACATATATATTAAACTATAATTGAAATAATTGGAAAGTTACTGAACTACAGCAGCTAATGTTTTCACCACTTATGTCTTAGGGAAAATAGTGCATATATCTGTGTAGTTCTCTTATTGAATAATGAAGTGCACACTCTTATGTTATGAGATGTGTATTTTTACACTTTATATTCACATAGCTACAGAAACTTTTTAAATTGCTTCTGTTTTAATCAGGCTGTGTTACTGAGGAACCAAGGAGCAGGTTTCTTAATACCTTCCCCACTGAATTCAAAGTCATGTAAATGCAGAAGCTGTGGTGCTGTTCAACATCTGTAAATGTTTAATGTCAGTCCAGTCAATGGACTTCTACTAGCATGAAACTGATGTTGCACAGAGAAGAATGAAACAACCCTGCTGATGTATAAATAACAGCAAATGAATATATGATGAATACTATAAGGTTGAAAACTCAGATAAGGGTCGGTTGCATTGACCTTGCAACTGAAGCTGCAGGAGGGAGCCGCATTTGGGCACAGCTGTTTCCAGTACAGGGGTCCTGCCTGAACAGCTCCTTCATCAATGCTTACACAGCTAAAAACTACACATTTAACACACTATTATTCAGATGACTAAATATTTAAATCTGGATCAGTCAGATGGGCTAGTGGAAGTAACATCATTGCGAGGAACAGAACCTCTGTCCCCTGCTTTGGAAATAAGTGTCTTGTTTTCACTTCTGTGTCTGACTGAGAAGTGAGAGCCTTTTTTGCTAGCATATTTCTATGTCTATTTCCATGCTAACTGGGTATCTCCACAACCTTCTTAATAACTTTCAAAGAATTAAAATTGCTGATAAGTTTTATAACACCTCATTTTTACCATAGTTTCTGAGAAACATCTTTGTATGATGGAGATAGTCACTGAACAACAACTCTGAAATATCAGGATATGTCCAAGTTTTTTAGAAATTTACACAGATAAATACCTTACATTTCTTCCACCTACATATCTTGAACAGGTAGAGTAATCCCCCCATACTCAAGTAAGGACTGGAAAGCACAGGAGGGATCCTACTTGTTCTCAGCACTTAAAGTAGCTAACTCTAAGCATGTCTTGTTATTCTGATTTTATTTCTCAGACATCTCTCTCTTTATGAAAAAGCAAGGGAACATCCCTGGTAGACTAGTAGTTATTTATTTCCCTATACAGGATGTAGTCTAGAGTTCAGCATTTTCTGATGTCCAGGACTGTAACATCTTAACACTTGGTAACACTTAAAAAGCAGTGGGTTTTGTTGTTTTGTTTTGTTTTGTTTTGTTTTGTTTTCCCTATGGATCTTCAGTTTCCTTTCTAGATTTTTCTTATTGTTACTATATTCTGTGTTCTCCACACTTTATTATGACACTTTCCTAGTGCTTGTTGAATGTGGATGCTGATCATTATATTAGGTAGTGATTTGCATTTCAATTAAGGAAAAAAATTGAAGCCAACTGAGCTTTGATAAAGTACAGGTAATTTAATTATCTAAGTTTTATCTTTTTCATTTTGTTATGGTAATCACTAAGAATATGTATGTTAAAGATAGAAGATTATTTCTTTTGTGGTGAGATGTAAAGTTAACACATTTTATATGAAATTTCTGTACTTTTTTTTATATATTTCTTTTTGTTACATTGTATACATTTTACATATGTCATAAAATGTCCTTAACAATGACTGGCATGTAATTGAGCACATATCTTGAAAGAGTATTGCATGTTACTGAGTTCAAAGCATTATCATAGAGAAATATGTTAACCTAGCTAGATTAAATTTAGCACTAAATTTAGCACCCAGAAGCACTTCCCACATCGCAGGACAAAGTCAGCTTTCTCCTGACTCCACGGTTGGAGAATACTTTGTCAATACACCATTCTTCTCACTCTCAGCAATGTGTTGGTCTCAAGTGGAATAAACTAGGACATGCATCTCTATGCAAAATTGTGAAGTGGGCAGAATTCTGGATTTCTTATGGAAAGACATGACCCACAAATTGGACTTGGTTAATAACTCTACAACAAGTTACAATGCATCTGCAGTCTTTATTTTAAAATTGCGCACTAGAATTCATCAAGAATAGACAAGGACTGTTAATCAGTTGATTTACACCATGGTATGAAATTAAAATCATTGACTGGCATATGAAAATTGTTTGCATCTTTTTGCTTTGCAGGTGGGTCTGCCTCAGGAAGAGTGAAGAAAGGATTAGGCAAATTATCACCCTCCTATTAGCATCACTCAGTGTATCATACAGTTTTCTCATATAATACAGCAACAGTTCAGAGCTATGCAGCATCTCTTCCTCCCTCTCTCAGTATGGCAGATGCCATAAACTGATTGTCATCTAAGTCATATCAATCACCACTTATTTGGTCTTTCTTTGAATGAATATTTTTAGAGAAAACTTAGTTTTATTTTTAAGATTTTTCTTGATAAAAAATTGAAAACCTGTAGAGAATTAAATGTGTCAATATAAGATAATATAATATGAGACCATAGATAGAAAATCCTTTACATATATCAGAACTTCAAGCTGTTGAGTTCATTTTTCTACTGTGAAGTCTTGCTGGTTTGGAAAATACCATTCCTATTTCAAAAGAACAAATATATCTGCAGTTTGTGACTTTGTAGCACTGAAATAAAATTGTTTAAATGTAAATATATAAGTTTTCATTATGAAGACTCTTGTAGTTTTCCTGAAGAGTTTGCAATTTTATACAATAATAAGGAAATGCAAGAGCTTGCAATTTTATACAATAATAAGGAAAAATGTATAAATAACAGGATGAGTTATCCCAGTTCTAGTTCCCAAGGCAAACAGAAACAAAAAATGCAGAAGATTAATTTATTATAATTTTATATACATAGCTGTCATGTTATACCACCACACTTCAAAGTAATAAATCACCAAAGCATATTAGGCCTTACCTGAAAAAACTTGAAAACTGTAATACATTGCTGTTACCCTAGACCCTTAAGACATAATCACAATCTGTATTTTCTAGCACAGATATTTATCCTGCAATAAAGAAGGGATAACAAAAGTTCACAAGGCCTAATGCTCTTTGGCCTCCCAGAATTTGGCAGGCTCTTCATCCACCTGACATAAATAACCCCAACAATTAGACACTATAACAACAGAAACGTGAACTTTTCCTGAGAACTATTTTATCATATGCTGCATAAAAATATTTGAGGGCTGGGGAACAGTCAGACTGAAAGTTCAGTTCATGATTATTTATAATACAGCATATGTTAGTCTAAATAGATTCTGTGAATGGTTTTACCATCTATTAATAAAATAGAATAAAATAAAATAAAATAATAAAATAAAATAGAATAAAATAAAATAATAAAATAAAATAAAATAAAATAAAATAAAATAAGATAAATAAAATAAAATAAAATAAAATAAAATAAAATAAAATAAAATAAAATAAAATAAAATAAAAAAAAAAAGAGAAAAATGAGCTCCATTTGCTTCAGACAGCTTTGGGGTGGTCAAGCTAGAATATTTGGCACAGAAGATGTTTAGAATTGAGCTAAGTTTACATCTGGGTTCTGTTCACAGCTTATTTAACTCATCTGTAGCTTCCTTTGTTATTTCAAGCACTGCAATATATTTCTGCAGTACTGCTTTGGGCTCACTGTAGCTGGTTCTGGCTACCAAGAGTGGTGTTGAGGTTGCTCCAGCCCCTCTGAGGGAAAGAGTTTCTGCAAGCAAGGCTTCCCCAGCAGACATGGTCTGCCAGTGTTAACACAGCTTCCAAGAAGGCAGTCATTCCTCCCAGCAAAACCAATAATAGGGATTAGGAATCCTCGATGCTTAGCGTGTAACCAAGTTCTTCAGTAAGTCTCCTCTTTGCCTCACAGGACTACAACCTGGAAGGCTAGGATAGCATTTGGGTTTTCAACAGAAGTAATTTTTAGGGTCAATGCACTAAGAGAAGATGAATGATGTTGCTGCCAACATCATAAATGCTCATCTTGGCTGGGTCCATAGATGGGGGACTGTACTGTGCACCCAGCTGCCACCAGGGCTGGGAAGGTTTCAGCAGCAGCAACATAAGGCCCCCACACAAATGTCACAAGACTGTGTGGCCTTATCAGTGCTGCTGACTGAAGACATCACTAGCATTTGTACTGGAAGGAAACCCAGGACTGGAAGACAGCACAGTCAAGATGGATATTTTAGACTTGTGAAATAGCTCCCTGTGGAATCCTGTCTGAAGCAAGCAGTTTTGAAATCTCCAAGTGATAGGCCTTTTACAGCTGTGGGTGGTCATATATTTTCAAAGATATTTGTGGTGGTAAGGCACATCTTACAACTGAAGAAAGTCAATGACATTAATATGTCTTCTCCTTTATTATTATTATGCTATGAAGAGAATATGGTGAGTATTCAGTACCTAATATAAATTAGCTAGAATACACAGTACACAAGCATTCATGCAAAGGCAATAAGAAGTTCTCTGGATACCTTTAACCTTACATGGCTTTCAACTAAAAAAATCCAACATTTATTGAAGTGAAATGTGTTTGAGACACTTCCTGCGGACTTTGCACACATAAATCTTTCCACTCGTCCTTACAGATATTTTTGCTTGGGTGAGAGGTAGAACAAAGACAATTCATTTATCAAATAATTAAAATGTAGTATACTAAAAGTTACTATTACAAGATTAAAATTTTCCTCATACTATTTCACAGACTGAAGAACTCAGGATATTGACAAAAAATATGAAATGGTCTGACCCTCTGCCCAAATATTGAATTGCTGCCATACAGAAATTTAACTTCTAGTCATGAATATATATATTTTTTTCCTATTTTACTCACCTTCTGACCTATCTGGCTATGTTATGGACTGAAAATAAAATCAAATGGTACATAGAAATGTAAGACAAAATTTCTAACCCAACTTTTGCAGATGAATTCTTATGCTTTATTCAGATAATATTTTGCATAGTCTCTCTTCGTTTAGACTGAAATGAACTTTCAAGCTTACCAAGGTTTGACCAACACTTATAACCATGGGCAGAAAATATGGAAGATCTTAAGAGAGTTTCAACCCCCTATGTGTTTGCACTACCATTCACCTGGGAAGTTAGCTCATGTTAACATACTTTCTAATGCATACCTGCATTTGAGTACACCTATACTGAGTACCTGTGTAGAGAGGAAAAGAATGTGATTCTGTGCAAACCACATAAAAGTGGTGTAAAACATGGCTAGCTAACAAGAACCATGAAATAGCCTTGGTTTACCATATTTTTCTTTTTTTTTCTTGTGACTGAACCATGCCACAGGAGAGGTAACCAGGAATCTTTCAAGAGTTTGCCAGTGCAAATGGCAAAGTGTAACTGGGTTTCCAGGGATCTTTGGACTCTGGAGTAAGGCTGTGAGGCAAGACAGCAAAGGTATCACCTTGTTTCACCTTTGCCCATCTAAGGCACAAACAGGGATTTTAGTGTCAAACAGGGCCTTCAGGTGGAGTCAGCCTTCATGTGAGACAAGGAATCTGAAGGCAATGAGTTACAACTTTTTTTTCTATGCAGACTGAACCCATCAATTAAAACAGATTTGTATTTTTATATTGCATTACTATAATGTATTATTGTGTAAATACTGACTTGCAACATACTCATTCTATATTCATCATTGCTAGAACCTGGAATAAAAAACACGTCACAAACCCAACTAGGCTGAGGAGTTTTTCACTCCACCTGTAGGCTTTCCTATTTATTTTATTTCATTGTTCCATTCATTGTTCCATTATTCCATTGTTCTCTTCATGAATCATTTCTAGACCATTTCAGTCTTTTATACCCCATTTTGACAATTTAAGTAGGACCTGAGGAATTTCATAGCCTCAAATGGGAGATTTTATAGAGTAAAACTTTGCTGAAAAATCTGTTGAATAATTAGGAAACACAGAGCATTTTGTTTTTCATCTGGTATAAAATGGCATTAATTCTTTAGAGTTGCTTCAGATAGCTAGTGTTAAGAGTGAACTAAAATGTTTGTCACAGCTTCTCAAAAATATTTCAATGTGGTCTTACTTTTAAACAAGACATTCTTTTGAAGCTGTTATATATGTCTCTATGAACAAGATAAAAATATAAACATCTGGCATTTTCCTCCATATTTTTCCACATCTTGTCTAGTGAGACGAATTCCTCAAATCATTATGTAACTTATGTAACATTTATTACACATAATTATTACCCACTACAACGCTTTGGCTGCAACATATGTCTTAGGGTTTGGATGAGGCATTGGCCAATTACACACATGATGTGAGTAGGTGTGCCAGCTCTGAACCTGACTTGAGGTCTCCAACATATTTTTTATGTTTCCTAGTCAAATTTGAGAATGTGTTGTTTTATGGTTTATTTTTTGCTTTCTCAATGAACAGACAATTACAGGATAAGAGAAGAGATGCCTTAGAATATTTATCCTCTACTTGTCTCTGCCTAGGAGATGATTATTTTTTTAAAATATCTTTTCAGATTTTCAGCTAGTTTTAGAATTCATACATGTGTTAGGATGCTCATACTCTTATTCTGAAGCTTTTTCTATTACTTGATATTTGTTTAAACAAAAAGGTTCTTTTTATATCCCAAACCTCTTTTTTTCTCCATACTCCCAATTAATTTCTAAATCTTTCTTCTGTAATCACACATGTCCATACATGTCTATGTCTTCTGCTTTTAGTGACTGATAAGATAAACAAGATGTAGTGCTTTTCAGAGGTCAGTTTGTCTCAGAGTTTTTCTAGCTTTTTGTGGGATTCACAGACAATGTATTTCTGGCAAAAGTTCCATCAGAGAAAGAAAGGAAAGAAAGGAAAGGGAAGGAGGAAGGAAGGAAGGAAGGAAGGAAGGAAGGAAGGAAGGAAGGAAGGAAGGAAGGAAGGAAGGAAGGAAGGAGGGAAGGAGGGAGGGAGGGAGGGAGGAAGGAAGGAAGGAAGGAAGGAAGTAGGGAGGGAAGGAGGGAAGGAGGGAAGGAGGGAAGGAAGGAAGGAAGGAAGGAAGGAGGGAAGGAGGGAAGGAAGGAAGGTGGGAAGGAAGGAAGGAAGGAAGGAAGGAAGGAAGGAAGGAAGGAAGGAAGGAAGGAAGGAAGGAAGGAAAGAAGGAGGGAAGGAAGGAAGGGAGGGAGCAGGGAAGGACGGAAGGAAGGAAGGAAGAAAGGACGGAAGGAAGGATGGAAGGAAGGAAGGGAAGGAAAGAAGGAAGGAAGGACGGAAGGAAGGAATTCAGATGTAGTGGTGCAAATGAGGGAAAATGCTGCTTCCCTACGATATGAAACCTGATTTTCTACCATGCTCCTATGTTTCAAAGAATCATAAAATTAGAAAAAGAATGTACTTAGAAGTCACCTAGTCCATCTGCCTGCCCCAAGGCTTGATCTGCTGTACCTATGGAAGTCCTGGCAAATATTTGTCTGAACTTTTCCTGAAGGCATCCATTGACATCCATAATAAATGGTTCTTTATTTTCCCAGTACAAATCTTGTATGTCCATCTTCATGCATGAGCACACATGAAGAGGTGCCGAGTGAAACTTCAGAACCCTGAGCCCCTATTATATTAAAGAGCTCATTTATACAAACTTTTATATGAAAGCAACAGCACTTTAAAAAGCACAGTTCTAACAGATAGCCATTTTTCCTGAGTGGCTGAAAACAGTGGTTAATAGCTATGCATTAGTGAAAGAATTAATAAAAGAATGAAAAGAGAAAAATATTACCCAAAAGCAAGTAAACATGGAAAGAAACTGAGAAGTTAAAGCTGGCATACAAGACTCCTTTTCCACTAGATTATCAAATAATTAGTGATGACTGTGCTGACCAGATATCATGGGACAGATTCTCATTTGGATTAAGTTGTATTGGTCAATACAGTTAAGACTATTTATGTTACTAGCCCATCATTTATCTCCACAAAAAGGAAGGAAAAAAAAGTATGTTTAACAGATCTCACCTTGAAATGTTTTTCTTTGAAATTCAACATAATCATTTATAATGATGAACAGTATACATAGCAGTAAGTACTGTATTCTTTACATTATCTCTTTGGGAAACAATTTTGTGTCATGAATGACTGATAGGAAAATATCAGGCAAACTCAGCAGAGGAAGAGCACCAATAAAACTGATTATTCCTGTCAGACCAAGTGGGATTGTTTCCAGTTACTCTTCATATAGATTCAATCAGTTTATGTCTAATTTGGAGTCTGACTTTTCCATTCTATGCTATGCTTCTGGACTCTCTGATTATCTCTATCAGTTGTGATCTTGACCGTGTAAAGAAATGGAGTATCATACCTTACTTATAACAGACTTTGTGTTTGCTTTCAAAAATGACCACTCACCGAAATCTCTCAAGAGAAACGCAATGCAAGGAAGTTATAGCTTGGACACTTAAGTACGCCAAGAGGCTTAAATGAAATAAACTCTAATGGAATTAAAAGGAAATCTTTGCTATTCAAAGCTTTACAGTTATTCTTGCTTTTACACTTTGTGACTACCACATCTTTTCAACAAATGCTTTTCATTTCTCATGCCAATGACATCTGATAATAAAATACCATGCATGACAATAGACTATTGCTTTATAGAAAATATATCTACAGGTCTGTCTAAAAATATATATTTTTATTCCTGTATATCACAAATCCAGTCAAACAAAGCCTACAGCAAGTTCCTGTTAATTTGGAAATATATTTAGCCAGAATATAATTGTGGGTAATGCAGGATTGTGTGGCTGTGCCTGGCCTAAAATTTGTTGTTAACAGGAAGAAGATTAATTTCATTTAGTCTCTTTGTCATGTCTCACTTGCTTCCTGTCTTTTTTGCTTGTTATCTCCAGTGAGCTGCTGCTGTCACTCTCAATTCACTTTCTACTCTGTTATTTGTTATCTGATAGATCTGTCTACACATTTTCTCAGTATGACATTTTTCCCCTCCTGAACTGGAGCTGTTATCACAAAGTCTATGCTATGGGAGAAAACCTACGCTGAACTTAAAAAATGTAATGAAAAAAAAAAAAAAAAAGAATAAAATTTATGTAATTCTCAAACAATGTTCCTGCCCAAGTACTCTGGTTGCCTCAGGAAAACAGAATTTTTCTTGTTTGTTTGTTTTTCATGTAAATAAAAGAAGCAGTGATAAAATATGAAAGCTTGTATTTATTGGCTCCAGGCTTTAACATCCCTGTCCTTGCACCTGTGGAAAGCCCAAGATGAACAGGAGTAATCCAGTGTTCAGCATACTGTGGTACATAGATGAGGAATTGTTAAGGGCATAATATTTGGCCCTCCACAGTCTGAATCAGAAGGTCCCATCTGCAATGCTGGATTTGAGCTACGTCCTTTTCACAGGATGACCCACTGTAAGGCGACACCCAAGATTCAAAACATTTATCACATGTGTATATATGTGTGCACGCAGACATGATGTTTCAATTATATTATCTTCAAGTGACCTGACATAACAGATTTCTCTGTAATATAGTACTGTAGGTACTTAGGTACAAAATAGGAAGACCAAGGTCATACTACTTTGTTCCCCCCCCAGGGGAGCATAGGAAGAGCTATTGTACCATTTCATACCTTCAGGCTACACATAGGATATGTTTAACTGTTTTGCTAAATTGCATTTAACAGCTGGGGTAACTGAGTGAGTATACAGGGTTTGTGTATGCCAACTGAGTGACAAAAAAGCAACTCTTGGTGTCTATTCTTATAGCATGCAAGTGGATAAAATCTATCACCATCAAGTCTAAGAAACTTTTATAACTGAGGGCGACATTTCAGCATGCTTAGAAACTGTATAGGTATTGTTATAAAAGTAACATCGTAAAAAGTTTGTTATCAGAGATGTTCCTGCCTTCTCATAGCCTGCTTTGGAGCAGAAGGAAGGTTGTTCGCAAAGACCAGCTTTAGTGAAGGACTGCCCAACTCTGCATGATTTTTTTAATGCCGGAGAAGATGGGTTTCCCAAACAGGTAATCCCAAAGACTCTCCTCTCCTCTCCTCTCCTCTCCTCTCCTCTCCCTCTCCTCTCCTCCTCTCCTCTCCTCTCCTCTCCTCTCCTCTCCTCCTCTCCTCTCCTCTCCTCTCCTCTCCTCTCCTCTCCTCTCCTCTCCTCTCCTCTCCTCTCTTTTCCTCAAGGGAAAACTACTTATCACTGTTAAAAGGCAAAGGAAAATTACCTCCCCACTCCTGGAGTGAGTGGGAAGATAGTGAGAAAAGTCCTCAAACTGCTTCTGGAATGATAAGCTGATGATACATTGTCACTTACAGACAGCTGTGGCAAAGCCCCCTGCTAGCCCTAGTCTCATGGTTTTTTGCTGTTGCTCAAGTCAGCTGGAAATTTTCTGCCTGAAAGCTGATTTTACAATTCTTTAAAAACAAACAAATCAACAACAACAACAAAAATCTGGTATCTCTTCAAACAGAAGATAGATGTTTTCTATTACAGGAAAGTGGTGGCTTTACTACCTTAAAAGAATGCTAGCTTTACTCTTTTTAAAACACTAAGTACATTTATCAGTGAGAAACAGACAATACAACCACTTTTCTTACAGTTTGCTCTGCAGGTGAGATATGGTCCATATAGTGCCTTTTCCAACATATGTCAAACACAGAAGCACATTCTCAAAATATCCTGGAACAAATGGAAAAAAAATCATCTTTCAAACAAAAAGAATAATGAAGAAGCTATAAAAATAAAAATAAATGTTTTTTGAACTAAAACTGGGAAAACTAAAGTAGCAAAAGAACATCATCTGAAATTATCTGACAAAAAAGTATATAGCTGGAGACTCATAAATCGTGAAATCAGGGTATGCCATTGCTTAATACAAAAGAGTCGATGTTGATAATATTACAGAATATTACACTGTGACCAGAACTAACATTTCTGAGCTTTAATGTACTATTCAATTTCACTTTTGTAATCTCTGTAATGACTTTAGGTGCCATTCATGCTGTTAACCCACACACAAACCAACCACAATATTTTTTCAAATTATGGTTGACAGGCTGTCTTTGTTTTGCAGTGCTTAAGCAAGCAAGCAAAACTTAAAGTTTTCCAGGTTTTTTCCACAACTGTCTATTCATTTGTTGCCATTTTCACTTGCCATCAGCAACACCATTGTTTAGTACAGTAGACTAAGAATAGGGTGGTAGATAACTCCTAAAAATGAGTTTTCATCACACTTGATCCAACACACACGCTAGTTTCTGATCCCACACAGCTGATAGTGTCATACTCAACAGTCATCTAATTCTAGTTTAGGTTGTTAATAAAATAAAATTATTTTTTTTTAACTGTATTTACTGAAGTCAAGTTCAATAAGGCCAAGTGCTGGGTCCTGCACTTGGGGCACAACAACCCCAAGCAGCACTACAGGCTGGGAGATGAGTGGTTAGAAAGCTGCCTGGCAGAGAAGGACCTGGGAGTATTGGTTGATAGTCGGCTGAATATGAGCCAGCAGTGTGCTCAGGTGGCCAAGAAGGCCAACAGCATCCTGGCTTGCATAAGAAGCAGTGTAGCCAGCAGGGCTAGGGAAGTGATTGTCCCCCTGTACTCAGCTCTGGTGAGGCAGCACCTCGAGTACTGTGTTCAGTTTTGGGCCCCTCACTACAAGAAGGACATGGAGGTGCTTGAGAGAGTCCAGAGAAGGGCAGCAAAGCTGGTGAGGGGTCTGGAGAACAAGTTTTATGAGGAGCAGCTGAGGGAGCTGGGATTGTTCAGCCTGGGGAAGAGGAGGCTCAGGGGAGACCTTATTGCTCTCTACAGGTACCTTAAAAGAGGCTGTAGCAAGGTGGGGGTTGGTCTATTCTCCCACAAGCCTGGTGACAGGACGAGGGGGAATGGGCTAAAGTTGTGCCAGGGGAGGTTTAGGTTGGATATTAGGAAGAACTTCTTTACTGAAAGGGTTGTTAAGCATTGGAATGGGCTGCCCAGGGAAGTGGTTGAGTCACCATCCCTGAAGGTCTTTAAAAGACATTTAGATGCAGAGCTTAGTGATATGGTTTAGTGGAGGACTTGTTAGCGTTAGGTCAGAGGTTGGACTAGGTGATCTTGGAGGTCTCTTCCAACCTAGATGATTCTGAGATTCTGAGACACAAAAGCCTTGAAGAAAAACTTTGGCTGAATTTGCACTGTTTCTTGTAGGAGAAAAATGTATCTTGAAGTAACAGATAATAACTTTTAAAATAGCCATTTACATGATGGGAGGGAGAAATCCGCAATATATATAATGATATAAAAGACAAAAGTGAATTTAATTTATCACACATACATTTCCTGTGCAAAAATAAGGCTTTTTCATGGGACCTTAAACGAGATTCTGAGAAGCACTTAAGAAAGGACTAGTATCAGTTGAGTAGTTAGGATTATTTTCATATGTCATATAGTACATTATATTTTTCATATGGTCATATATGTACATGATATATTTATATACGTCTGTGTACAAATCACTTTGTGCAGACTTCATTACCTTCCACTTGCAGATCCAAATTACTACAAAAAAAAAAATAATAATAATACACTAGACCTTTATATGGGTGGCTAATGCCACATTTATTACAAAAATACTCTTTAAAATATTTTACAGTGTTAACATATTTATTGTGACTGCTTGCTGTAACATTTCCTCTATAAAAGCAATTTCTTTAGATACCGTCAGACCCATTTCTATAGGTGTTCTCAGATACTACTAAAACCCATCACAATTTTTGGTATTAGTAAAATTTCGTGCTTTTAAGATCTAGTATTGCTGGAATATTCCAAGATTAGAGGTGAATATAAAATAACACTGTGAAACTTGAAATCTCTTCTTTCCCAGAAGGAGAATCTGTACTAATTAAAGAGATTGAACATGTTTGTTCCTTGTGTTGCTCAAGGATGATATATCAGTTATATGTGATTTGGGGCTATTGCAATTTAAAGGAGTAAGGGAAGGACTTTTTTTTTTTTTTTTTTTTTGTCAAGATGTTTAAAAATATACATGTCCAGTTAGGAATTTGGTAAGTTATTTACAACCACATAAAAAATAGATTAAAAAGGAAGAGTGCAGATGCAATAAATAATGGGTAGAACAATAATAATTTGTACCTAGCGTGATACCAACATTTATGATATCTGTATCATAACACGAAGTTGGAAAAAAAAAAAAAAAAAGTTACTACCAGTGTTTCTGATATTAGTGTGACCTTCATCAAATCAGAAACAACTAAATTTTATGTATAAATCTACATTCCAAATATTATTATTTTTTTATATCAGGAACTACATCCATGAATATGTTAATAGAAAAATTTGAAATGTCCAGTGCTGGAGAATTCAGAGATCACAAAATATTATTTTCTGTGTCTCTATTCTCTCAGCTGGGAGAAAGAGAACCAGCCCTGCAGACCCCAAGGTCAGTGCAGAAGGAGGGCAGGAGGTGCTCCAGGCATGCCGCAGAAGTTCCCCTGTGGCCTGTGGAGAGGCCCCTGGTGGAGCAGGCTGTCCCCCTGCAGCCTATGGGTCCCACATGGAGCAGGTCTCCATGCTGCAGCCCGTGGAGGAGCCCCCAGTGGAGCAGGTGGATGTGGCCTGGAGGAAGCTGCAGCCCATGGAGAGCCCCCACAGGAGCAGGCCCCGGGCCAGAGCTACAGCCTATGGAGAGGAGCCCATGCAGGAGCAGCTGACCTGGCAGGAGCTGCTGCCCATGGGGGACCCATGTTGGAGCAGTTTGCTCCTGAGGGATGGACCTCGTGGTACGGACTCATACTGGAGCGGTTCTTGAAGGGCTGCTGCCTGTGGGAAGCCCACACAGGATCAGTTTGGGAAGGACAGCATTCCGTGGGAGGAACCCCATGTGGAGCAGGGGAAGAGAGTGACCAAGAAGGAGTGGCAGAGGCGAAGTGCTATAGACTGACCACAGCCCCCATTACCCCATTCTCCTGCACGGCTCAGGGAGAGGAGGTGGAAGAGGGTGGACTGGGGGAAGGTGTTTGGTTTCTTTCCTTTGTTCCTCATCCCTAGCTTGTTAGTAATAGGCAATAAATTTCTCTAATCTCCCTACTCTGAGTCTGTTTTGACTGTCACGATAATTGTTGAGCAATCTCCCTGTCCTTATTTCAACCCTTGAGTCCTTTGCATCACATTTTCTCCCCCTTTCCCTTTGAGGAGGGGGAGTGAGAGTGGCTGTGGTGCAGCTTGGCTGCCCACCTGAGTAAAATCACCACATTGTGGAGTGCAGTGGATGGGACAATACTCTGGAAGCTAGGAACATATTTCTCTTTTTAATGTTGACTCTAAATTTGGCCTTGGACAAATCGGTCAACATCTCTGTACTTTAGTATACTCAACTATAGAATGGAGATGATGAAGATACATATATACATTATAAACCCCTGAGAGCTGGATTACAACATCCTAAATAAATACTTTTGGAAGGGATTAAAAAGCTTTGCAATGTTCTCCAAAGCTTTTCTCTTTTACTGTTCCCTTATAGAGGTAGCTTCCCACCCAGTTGTGAAAAAGAATAGCTATGCCTCTGGAACTAAGTTCATGCCTGGTTCTCCATGTTTTCTCTTTCTTCATCTATCTTCATACAGGGAGAGACCTGGGATATAGTGGATGTGCTGTAGCATCCCCTCCTTTTCTGTTTCTCAGCCTTTCAGATCTTTCTTCATTCTTACCAGTCCATTTTCTTGGTGGATTCTAAGAACTGCAGATAGGACAGTGCAGAGCCATCCTTCCAAGAATAAAGGTCATCTTTGGAATATTGCCTGTATCCATGTAAGTTTTGGAATATAGCTATTTCCTTTATGAATTTTGCATGAAAAAATTCTTGTAAATGGAAAATATGTTTACCTTTTCTCACAAGAGTGCTGGGAGTATTAAATAGTTAATGGTTAATGAACTTTGTTAAATATCATTTTGCAATTTTGATTTCTCAATTCAAAAACATTATTATAGTAGGTATTGCATCTAATTATCAGTCACCCCGTCTGGAGCAAAGATCATATATTTTAGCTGAATTATTATTGCAGAATCTTCTTTATCTCACAGAAAGGCTGTTACCTAATTTTAGATGAAATAATTAAGCACTGAATGCTTTTCTCAGATCCATTTACAGGCTTCATTCAAATTTGAATCAAGTCTGTTTGGCCTGGGATTCCTTTATAAATATGTCATTTGAACTGCTAATGAACTTTGGGAAGTTATATGATGGGTAGCAGACTGACACTACTATGATGCAAACAGTAAAGTTTTTCTTCCTAAGAACTTAGCATTGTTCTGAGGAACTGTAAACTGTTTAACTAAGCAGGTTATGTGTATATCTATGTATCTATCTATCTATATATATAACAAGTATACTCATTAAAGACGTTTATGATATCTGGCAGAAGTAGAAGAAGTAAATGCTTATATTATTTCAGTGAGTCCAATATTCTTTGTAACCTTTATCTTCTTTTACTGGATTAGAAGATCTCCCCCAAAGAAAATTTTGTTGAGAAGATTTTCACCTTTTGATGTTTAGTTATTTAAAGCAATGCTTAACCCTATTTGCATAAATTAAGGTCAAGCTAACTCTTGGGAGTATCTTTAAAAGACCAAGTGTCAATATCACAGAATTACAAGAACACAATTTATTTACATAATTACGAATTTCAAAACAAAAGTCTAGTTTCTCTGCATTTTAGCATACTACAGGAATTAGATGGCTAATTTATTTATTGGAGAATGAAATATAACTGAAGAAAAAGAGTAAGGCAAATGAACAATGAATATGAGATGACAGTATATCCTACTATTTTATCAACCTGTGATCTAAGTGTAAAATAATCTGACCTAAAACAATTAGAAGAAACAGTGTAAAAGCCTTTTTTTTTTTTTTAATGGATAATAGTATCCCATTTAGATGAGTTATTTCTTGCTTATGCTATACAACATTATTTACTCTGAATTTAAGAAGCAATTAATTTTTAAAATGTTATTTTCTGAATTTAAAATTTTGCTTGGTGTATGCATATGTCTTTTTTACTCAGTCACTATTTTCATGTGTTTTTCAGATTGTTCAGATGGACACTACAAATAGATAGAGCAATTCCACTTTAAAATATGCCTGCTATAAAAATATTTTATATATACATATGTAAAGATATTTCTGTTTCTAAATATAATGGTAATTCAAAATACTATGCAGGTAGAACGATGATCAAGAAAAAAAAAAAAAAAAGGCTTTTAAAACTATCTCCCACTTTTATAATCCAAAAAGAAAATCATATGGGTACTATCACTAAACACTCATGGCAATTCTATGGTGAGTAATGGAGCCTTTTGAAAAGATCACTGACTTGGCTGCAACAGGGCTCATGTTCAAAACAGGAATAGAATTGATGTCAGTCACAGAGGTTTATTTGCTAGGGTATAGCAGTGGGCTAACTCCACCTTACTGTTTTCAGAACTACAACTGAGTGCTGAGCTATGTGGCTGGGAGGAATGAGTCCCTCAGGGCTAGCTGGGGACTCTTGGCACCATATTGCCCAGAATGGTATAGACATGTTCTCATGCATTTCACATGTAAATTGGCTGGAGCTCTCTCCTAGGAAACTTCACTGCACCTGGATCTTGGACTGAATTCTGATCTGCAATTAATAAAAAGTATGATCAAAAGATTGGAATGCTGCAACTCATTTCCATTTGTTCTCCAGATTCTTAGAAAACCCAGACAGATGTTCTAATTCTCAATAGAATATATGCAAAAAAATTCAGTGTTTTAAAGAGGAATATAGAGTACTGTGTTGACCTAGTATTTTAAGTTTTCTTTCCTACTCTGTACAGTTGTCATTCCACTAGTAATTTATTTTGAAAAGTCATCACATGGATCTCTTTAAATCAAGTCAACAGCACTATCCATAATAATAACAGTGACTGATGTGTGGTATTTATACTGTGCTTGTCCTCTTCAAAGCATTTCACAAATATTAATCAGTGATCAGTTTATGAAAATTCTGGGTTTAATATTTTAATGCATAATCCTTTTATAAATTAGTACTTACAGTGTCAGTTTAATCCCTGGCAGAAATCTATGGATTTACTTGGAATTACCCTGGAATGATTTTAGCCCATTTTATTTCCTCACCTTTCAGGAAAGTATTAGTACAAATCTGAAGCATTAACTCTGGAATAACATTGCTTTTTCTGCAGTGTTTTCTATATTGCACATCTCTACCTCTTGAATACAGTACTTGGCAGATTTTGGACAGACGACTGACAACAGTCAAACGCATCTTGGACCATTTCAAAATTATCCTTCATGGAGGTGATCAGCGACAATAATAGAGATGGTGCTTTTCCCTATGCAGCTCTGAACAGGCCATAACAATTATAAACTATGAACTTGAGGGCAGATGGAAAGAAGCATGTGTGAAAATAGTTCAGAATGACAATAATTTCTAGGTTGCAGATACTTTAGAAGAGCCAGGGAAATTACAGGGTCATAGAACAGGCTGTGGTCCCAGATGATCAGCTGGAAACACAATCAAGAAAAAGATTACAGGAAAGATTTCATCTTATGCCATAGCTATTTTGCAGTGTTACTGAGATAGAGTTTCTGTAAAGGGGTCCCAGAGTAAACTCTCTGGTGTGGACGACAGTCAAGCATGTTGCTCCTTCAGGAGCTCCAAGGAGTTTCCAGGAGGATAAACCAAGTGTTAGTTTTCTTTCTTTCTTCTTCTCTTTTTTTTTTTTTCTTTTTTCCTTTTTTCCTATGTCTGATGTTTATACATCCTGACCACAAAAGCTCCCACTCTGAGACAGGCTGAATACTCCTAGGGCTGACTTAAACTTCCTTTCTTATATTAGATTTTATGAAGACAGATTGACTAGATGAGCAAGTGCTTTGATGTATTCTCTGCCCGCTCACATACCCTCTTTTCATTGACATTCCTTTCCATCATTGAACGTATCCTTTAATGGTAGACAGTGATCTGGGGAAGCATCTGTTCACTGTCATCTCCACCTACTTGTACCAAGATAGCCAATGTACATTTCTACATCTTTGTTTTGTGCATGTATATGAAGCCTTTATCTGCATTTTCTTCCATTTTATGACCCCAGTGATTGCTTTAGAGAGACCATATAATCTCAAATGATTCATAACCTCAAAATAACTACCATTAATGACCTGAGAAATATGATTTTATTTTTTTCTCTTAGTACAGCAGCGCTGCATCCTAAATGTTTTGCAGTGATTTATGAAATGAAGTACACAATTCTTTTAAGTATAAATTATATTATTCTGGATTAGTCATTGTAACAAAATCCAGAATTTTCACTAAGGGTGTATACCTCTGATTTTTTATAAGGTGGTTTGGCATTGCATTGCATCATTTAATACATCTTTGCTTTTTTCAGTGATGAAAACCACCACCTGGCAATTAAAAGGTCAGAGTTCAAAAACAAGATAGCTTATATCCTAATCAAGCAGGAGGTATTAACAGTTTTGTGGACATATATAAAGAAATCAGATTTGATTTCCTGAAAGGAAGTTGTGAGAAGCTGGGGGTCGACCTCTTCTCACAGATAACTAGCGATAGGACTAGAGGGAATGGCCTCGAGTTGTGCCAGTAGGGAGGTTCAGGTTGGAAATTAGGAGACATTTCTTCTCAGAAAGAGCAGTCAGGCATTGGAACGGGTTGCCCAGGGAGGTGGCGGAGTCACCATCCCTTGGGGTTGTTTAAGGAAAGGTTGAACCTGGTGCTTAGGGACGTTGTTTATTGGGTGACATTGGTAGTATGGGAATGATTGGACCAGATGTTCTTGGAGGTCTTTTCCAACCTTAATGATTCTATGATTCTATGCAAAATGGTACAGGGAAATGTATGTTCAACCTAGTTTCTGCCTAACCTTTCTAGTATTCTCATTACTGCAGATTTGTTCAAAAACTGGTATGGAACATATTAGTTTGACAGTATAGAAGCAACAAAATAATAAAAATAAAGATTTCATGAGTATTGCTCTACATTTTCAAACTATATTAAGTATTTCCCCCCTTAAATTTTGAAAGTCCCTGCTTAATAAACAGCATATAATGTGGGCAATTTGAAAGGAAATAAGGAAATACTTTGCTTCAATGTCTTGTTAATTCTTCCTTCAGATTGAGTATTGCCTGCTTAATACTTGTGTATAATCTGGTATACCTTGGTTATTTTTTGTTTTGTTTTTGTTTGTTTGTTTTTGTTTTTACAGCTTGTGTTCTTAGATCACAAAATCCTGAGGGGGTTTCCTTCAGCAAGTTAAAAAATAATAATAATAAAAAAAAAAAAGACATAGTCTTGTTTTTTGAAATCTTTCATCTACAACTGAACATCAAAAAGGGGCAGACAGTCATTAAATCAGCGATCTTTTCCTGGCTCTTCTAGTGAATTAGCTGGAAATTTCACAATACCTTTTGTTGCCAAACTAGTGCATGGAGATTCTTTTTCTTTGTGGCTGTTACATGGCTTACTAACCATTGCAAAAGGTTTATACCTATACTTATCCCCAAAGCATCTGTTGCTCCATTCCAAATATGCAACACTACATTGTTTCTTATACTAATCTCTTGTTGTCCCTCCCTGTTAAAAGTTTAAACT